>NC_135213.1:34218324-34230824 GCF_052324685.1 Brachyhypopomus gauderio | reverse complement strand
AAAAAACATTTAGCAATCTCTCACCTCTTCTGTCCAACCTCTCTCTGCTGTATTCACCTCTCTCTCCCTTTATCAACAGCACGCAATAAACTGAACGTTTGATGAATGATAACTTCTCCTCATACCACAAGTTTGTTGATATTTTCTTTGTTGCTCAGGACAGGTTGCTGCCATGGAGTAGATAAATCATGTTAGCACATGGTCCCGTCTCACGCCGAACACACAGGGCTCTGTCTCACGTGAACACATGGTCCCGTCTCACGGCGAACGCAGGGTTCTGTCTCATACAAATGCATGGTCCTGTCTCACACGAACGCAGGTGTCTGTCTCATGCAAACACAAGGCTCTGTCTAACGCAAACGCAGGGCTGTGTCTCTCGTGAACGCAGCAATCTGTCAATGTGTCTTTTCCCAGGCCCACGTCCACACACTAAACCGCACCTTCATGCTAACCACACACACCCACATGTTAACCATAACCCCCCCACTAAACCACACTAAACCACACACCCTTAGCTAACCACACCCCATTTCCATACCCCATGTTAGCATGCTAGCCTTATGCTAGTGATTTTAGGAGGAAATCATCTTTACTGGTTGCTTTCTGTATATGGTACCCACTCCTGCTCTAAAAGGTAATTCATATCATGGAGATTAATGGACGAATTACAGTCAGTGTATCGAATATCCATTATGTCATGAAATGGAGAGAAACTGAAATTGAGTTGACAGCAGACACTATTTCAGGTCTGTCCCCATCCTGTGTGTCTGGGGAAGAGTGATTCGGTGACATTTCCTTCGAGACAGTTAAGAGAAGAAAAAAAAAAAAAACTAGAACAACAGTGTGAGGATACAGCAATGTATGATTTGCATATGGTTTTGCATATCCTTTTATTGTGTTGTGAGTGGGGTTAGACGTGCGGGAGAATAGGGTGAAATGACGCGGTACGGAAAGAGGCTGGGGGGGGAATCGTCAGGGGGAAAAAATATGTGGTTGCTGTAACACTTGTGTTTTTGTGTGGCAGTAGAATGTGTTATGGGGCAGCACTCTGGTTGTGTGGGGCAATAGAATGTGTGGTGGACTCAGTGTTGTGTTGAGTATTTTCTGCCCCCTGCTGTGTGTGTGTGTGCTTTGAGAGTCACACCAGAGGCCCTGTGCAGAAGCGGCAGGCGGTGTGTCCATTTTAAATTGTTTTTTTCACACATTTGCAGCAAAAGGGGTCTGGACCCAGTGGGAGTCCACTCCAGAGAGACTGACGAGGGAAAAGGACCCAATCCTACAGCGGACACAAGCACAACGGCCTCCCCCGTCTTTCTTATTATTACCACTCTCATGTCTGTTGTCCCTCATTAATCTGTCCATCTCTCTCTCACTTTCTCTCGCAAATATGAAAATTCTAATTCGATCTCAAATGTTTTTTTATTTGCATGACATTTTAAAAAATTGTGTTTCCAAAGCTGTACAATTTAAATGAGTTTGAATTATTGTTGATAATACAACACACATAAGAGTTGCCACACCACTCTCTCGCCTCTCTTACAGTGGACCAAAGGACCCAAATAAGAGAATCATGCACACTCATTCCGTTTTAGGACGATATTTACAATTACTTTATTTACAATTAAGACATACAAGAATTTTTAGTTTTAATATGAACAGAGAAGTGGAGGTGAGGGTTAAGGGTTAAGGTTAGGGTTAGGATTAGGTTAGGGTTAGGGTTATGTTCAAATGTGTCAAAAGTATTCACATTCATTACTTGGGTAGAATTATTTAGTTACTAGGGTTTTAAAAATACTTCTGTAATTAGTTTTACTCAAGTAAAAGTGTAAAAATGTACTGGTTTCAAAACTACTTAAAGTATAAAAGTAAAAGTAATGTAATGGGAAAATGCTGTTAAAGACAAAAAACGTAGGGTTACCCCCACACACACAAATTTTTCTAAGAGCCATAATGACTATGTTATTTTTAAATGTTAATGTTTTTTAAAAAATAGGGATGCACTAGGCTAACTGTTTCAGCTGCATATATATGCATTAAAATGAATGCATTTTAGTAAAATGAACTTTATTAAAAGCATATTGTCACAGTGGTGAGGGAGAGGCAGCGAGGGAGAGGTGCATCAAACAAAACATTTATTACCATGACGATGAACACACAGATGACAAGGCAAGACATTCATAAAGCTACAATGGAGCTCTTTTGATATACAGCTGGTTAGCTGATCTTGGATACCAACCTCCTACCAGATATCATCACCAGGTATCATAGCAGATACCTGACACCTCTGGTTAGGTTTGAGTTAGGCTAGGGTTATGGTTAGGTTTGAGTTAGGGTTCGATAATCTCTGGGTTATTATTAGGGTTAGATAATTTCCTGTGCTATGTAGATAAGGGTTAGATCTTCTATGTTACACTACTACACATTTTCTGGCAATTTAGGGAAGGTGGGGACCTTGTGGATTATTTTTGGCAGTCGGGCATCTCTTCTGGGTTGTGTAGGACTGTGTCATCTCTTCTGGGTTGTGTAAGGACTGTGGCATCTCTTCTGGGTTGTGTAAGGACTGTGGCATCTCTTCTGGGTTGTGTAGGACTGTGTCATCTCTGCTGGGTAGAGCAGAGTTCTGCTAGAGCAGGTACTGTAGAGTTTGGGTTTTGGAGCTCTCTCTTTGTATGAGTGTCGTGCCTTGACACATCAGAAACTTCAATCCGGAAAACTTTTCCCAGGTGGCCGTGTTCTGCCACCATTTGCGGTTCTTTGCTTCTCCCTGTTGGCTGGTGCTGCGTCTTTTAATCTCAGGACTGGTGCCAGTAACACAGCAGCACAGCGAGGATCTGATCTAGTGGGTCTCAGCGCCACCAAACCGGAGCCAGAACACTTTTGCTGGGCTCAAGAGTACCGACTCTCCTCCAAAATGCTCCTGCTCCAGAACCCATTTCACCTGCTCCAGAACCCATTTCAGCAGAACGCTGCTTCTCAAAAGCTCCACACGTTACAGAGGATTCTTTCTGAGTCAGAGCTGGAAATCAGAGCCGCTGGGTGGACCCGCTGTGGATCAGCCGTGGTAGGCTCCGAGGCAGCATGTCAAAATAAGAGCACATTAAGTCATAATAACACAGTAAGCGCATGTGAAGTCATTATGCCGTGGGATGTTGATACTGAAGTGCTAAAGTACTGTGGCAGGAGTTCTACTGCGTAGCCAGGGACACCTCCATCCCATCATCTCATCGTCATAACGATCTGTCTGTGTCATCCCTCTGTCACTCTCTCTCTTTTTAAAGCCCTTTAACAGTCTTGGTGCGGTGGTGTGCCAGTCCTGGCAGTGCTGGAGAGTAAACGCCCGTCTGCACCAGGACTCTCTCGCCTCTCTTACAGTGTGATTGCACAGCATGTTTGAATCGATTCTTAAAGCGCTCAATTAGGACTGAATCAATCTGCAGAAGAAGAAGACAATCACCGTCAGCGCTCAGAAATCTCTCAAACACACACACACACACACACACACACACACACAATCTTTAATATTATTTTTTTGCTTCGTGTTTGATATTTATTCATTTGTTGAGGTTTTTTTTTTTGGTCAGCAGGTTTAGCAGTTCCCCTCAGTCCAACAATAAAACACCCAGTAGCACACTTTATACACACACACACACACACACACACACACGTCCATAATCACACGGACGCTAATGCACACACACACACGTTCATGAATGCATGCGCTCACACACACACACACACACACACACACACACACACACACCTATCCCCATACAAACACATGTGCGCTCACAAATGCACACACACACACACACACACACCTATCCCCATACAAACACATGTGCGCTCACACATGCACCTATCCCCATACACACACATGTGCGCTCACACATGCACACACACACATGACACAACCTGTCACTTTTTGGTGCTCTTTTTGGTTTAGATGAAATTACACAATTTCTTCTTTTATTAGTTTAACACACACACCTCATCTGTCATGTTTGAGGGCGGAGTCCCAGAGCTACAGTGCTCCCAGATCATGGACAGACCGAAGAGATTAATGACCAGGCCAGCTGACACATCTTCACCTGCTCCTGCCCTCACCAAACACACAGGACTGTTACCTCCACCAGGAGCAGCTCAGCCCTGCGCACACAGGGCCTTTCAGCAGTACATCACCACAGACAACATTACAATTTAGACTAAGATCAGGGTTATTCCATGTCCAAGAAACCCACCCATAATCTCCAGTGTGTGTGTGTGTGTGTGTGTGTGCGTGTGAGAGAGAGAGAGAGAGAGAGAGAGAGAGAGAGAGAGAGAGAGAGAGAGAGAGAGAGAGAGAGAGAGAGAGACATATTTTCCCATCACAGTAAATTTCTCTTTATTGAATTCACTTATATCGACTTGAATTGACAACCAAACCCTTTTGGCATTAAAAGTCTTTGCTGAGGTTGTAATTGCAGCTGGTTGGTGGGGTCAAGGGTCACACATGCCTGCTGGATCACACTGGCTTTATCTTCATGGTTACAAGGCAAACCAACGCCATAACCAGATAAGAGGCGTTTCCAGAGCTGATTTTTATTATCATATTATGATTATTGTGTTTGTTGGACCACCTAAACCATTGTGTGATTATTCATTCCCATATTATGAAGATATTTACACATTCATGCTTGTGTGACACACAGACAGACAGACAGGCAGACAGATAGGCACACAGACAAACATACATACACAGAAACAGCAGACAAACACACACAGATGGTGCTGTGGTATGGACTGTGTGTGTGTGTGTGTGTGTGTGTGTGTGTGTGTGTGTGTGTGTGTGTGTGTGTGTGTGTGTGTTTGTTTTGCTGTAGAATATGAGGTTCTGGTGATGGATTGTGTAGCGCTTACCCTCCATTATGTTTGGGGTCAGGGGTCATGAGGTGCACCCCTGTAGGCTGGTCCCAGTGCTCTCTGATAGGGTGGGTAGGAGCGATTAACCTGAAAGGCCTCATGTTGACACACACTGTGTGTTTGTGTGTGTGTGTTTGTATGTTTCTGTCTGTGAGTGTGTGTGTTTGTATATTTCCGTCTGTGAGTGTGTGTGCGTTTGTGTGTGCGTTTGTGTGTGTGTTTGTGTGTGTGTTAGTTGGATGTGCTGAAACCCAGCAGTAGTTAGACTGAGGGCTGTAAATCATTCTCTCAGGCCACTTTGAATGTACTTGTGTGTGTGTGTGTGTGTGTGTGTGTGTGTGTGTGTGTGTGTGTGTGTGTGTGTGTGTGTGTGTGTGTGTGTGTGTGTGTGTGTGTGTGTGTGTGTGAAGGGTTGAAAACTTGCTGCAAGGTCACGAGTTTGGAAGCAGAGTGGAACAGCTGCTGTTGCCGCACGGGGCCTGGAGACAAAACCCAGTGTTGGAATGGAATCACCCCCCATCTCCAAACACCCCTACACAAAAACCCCTACACAAACCCCTACACAAACCCCTACACAACACCCCTACACAAACCCCTACACAACACCCCTACACAAACCCCTACACAACACCCCTACACAAACCCCTACACAACACCCCTACACAAAAACCCCTACACAAACCCCTACACAAACCCCTACACAACACCCCTACACAAACCCCTACACAAAAACCCCTACACAAAAACCCCTACACAAACCCCTACACAACACCCCTACACAAACACCCCTACACAAAAACCCCTACACAAACCCCTACACAACACCCCTACACAAACCCCTACACAAACCCCTACACAACACCCCTACACAAACCCCTACACAACACCCCTACACAAACCCCTACACAAACACCCCTACACAACACCCCTACACAAACCCCTACACAACACCCCTACACAAACACCCCTACACAAACCCCTACACAACACCCCTACACAAACACCCCTACACAAACCCCTACACAAACACCCCTACACAAACCCCTACACAACACCCCTACACAAACACCCCTACACAAACCCCTACACAACACCCCTACACAAACCCCTACACAACACCCCTACACAAACCCCTACACAACACCCCTACACAAACACCCCTACACAAACCCCTACACAACACCCCTACACAAACCCCTACACAACACCCCTACACAAACCCCTACACAACACCCCTACACAAACCCCTACACAACACCCCTACACAAACCCCTACACAACACCCCTACACAACACCCCTACACAACACCCCTACACAAACCCCTACACAACACCCCTACACAAACCCCTACACAAACACCCCTACACAAACCCCTACACAAACACCCCTACACAAACACTCCTACACAACACCCCTACACAAACCCCTACACAACCCCCCTACACAAACCCCTACACAACACCCCTACACAAACCCCTACACAAACACCCCTACACAAAAACCCCTACACAACACCCCTACACAAACCCCTACACAACACCCCTACACAAACCCCTACACAAACACCCCTACACAAACCCCTACACAACACCCCTACACAAACCCCTACACAACACCCCTACACAAACCCCTACACAACACCCCTACACAAACACCCCTACACAAACCCCTACACAACACCCCTACACAAACCCCTACACAACACCCCTACACAAACACCCCTACACAAACCCCTACACAACACCCCTACACAAACCCCTACACAACACCCCTACACAAACCCCTACACAACACCCCTACACAAACCCCTACACAAACCCCTACACAACACCCCTACACAAACCCCTACACAACACCCCTACACAAACCCCTACACAACACCCCTACACAAACCCCTACACAACACCCCTACACAACACCCCTACACAACACCCCTACACAAACCCCTACACAACACCCCTACACAAACCCCTACACAAACACCCCTACACAAACCCCTACACAAACACCCCTACACAAACACTCCTACACAACACCCCTACACAAACCCCTACACAACACCCCTACACAAACCCCTACACAACACCCCTACACAAACCCCTACACAAACACCCCTACACAAAAACCCCTACACAACACCCCTACACAAACCCCTACACAACACCCCTACACAAACCCCTACACAAACACCCCTACACAAACCCCTACACAAAAACCCCTACACAACACCCCTACACAACACCCCTACACAAACCCCTACACAAACACCCCTACACAACACCCCTACACAAACCCCTACACAAACACCCCTACACAACACCCCTACACAAACACCCCTACACAAACACTCCTACACAAACATCCCTACACAAACCCCTACACAAACACTCCTACACAAACACCCCTACACAAACACCCCTACACAAACACTCCTACACAAACACCCCTACACAAACCCCTACACAACACCCCTACACAAACACCTACACAAACACCCCCACACAAACCCCTACACAAACACTCCTACACAAACACCCCTACACAAACACCCCTACACAACACCCCTACACAAACCCCTACACAAACACCCCTACACAACACCCCTACACAAACCCCTACACAAACACCCCTACACAACACCCCTACACAAACACCCCTACACAAACACTCCTACACAAACATCCCTACACAAACCCCTACACAAACACTCCTACACAAACACCCCTACACAAACACCCCTACACAAACACTCCTACACAAACACCCCTACACAAACCCCTACACAACACCCCTACACAAACACCTACACAAACACCCCCACACAAACCCCTACACAAACACTCCTACACAAACACCCCTACACAAACACTCCTACACAAACCCCTACACAAACCCCTACACAAACACCCCTACACAAACACCCCTACACAAACACTCCTACACAAACACCCCTACACAAACACCCCTACACAAACACTCCTACACAAACCCCTACACAAACCCC
Source organism: Brachyhypopomus gauderio (assembly GCF_052324685.1). NCBI lineage: Eukaryota > Metazoa > Chordata > Actinopteri > Gymnotiformes > Hypopomidae > Brachyhypopomus > Brachyhypopomus gauderio. Next base: position 34,222,920 of record NC_135213.1, on the reverse strand, counting down.
TACACAAACACTCCTACACAAACACCCCTACACAAACACCCCTACACAAACATCTACACAAACACCCCTACACAAACACCTACAAAAACACTCCTACACAAACCCCTACACAAATACCCCTTACAAAAACACCCCTTACACAAACTCCCCTTACACAAACCCCTACACCCAGAGGTGGGTAGAGTATTCAACAATTTTACTCAAGTAAAACTACTGTTGCTTGAACCAAAATAGTAAGTAAAAGTAAAAGTAGGCATCCAAAAATTTACTTGAGTAAAAGTAAAAAAGTACTTTGATTATAAGCTACTCAAGTAGTGAGTAAATGCAGAGTATTGTCTCGTGTCAGTAAATTACATCATGGAAAACATGAGGTAATTTAGAAAACAATGACTTATAATGATAACGAATTATTATTATTATTATTATTATTTATTATAAATAATATTTATTTTTGTTTGTTCCCAATTATTAGGCCTTTGTAACAAACATCACAAATTCCAAACATCACAATTTGTTCACAAATGTCAGCAAATTATTAATAGTTGAACATTTATTTCTTATAAACATACCAATTAGCTGACAATATCCTGCAATTCCATCCTTGCCACTTGTAAAACCTCACAGTAGTGCTGGCTAGGAGCTAGCTAACTAGCAGAGGTGGAAAGAGTACTGAAAAAGTGTAATTGAGTAAAAGTATCTTTACTTTGCGTAAATTCTACTCAGAGTAAAAGTTAAATTACCCATGTCAAAATTTACTTGAGTAAAAGTACAAAATGACTTCATTTAAAATGTAATTTGAGTAAAAGTTACTTAGTTACTTTCAGTTATTTAATGCAAAAAAGGATGAGTCATGAATCAAATTCAGCACAAGTTGTTTTAATCAATTTCAAAGCGTATTTAAGTTCACATCCACACTTGCAAAAGACCAGCTGGGCTCAGGAACATACTTCCTCACAGCACAAGGACAGTCACAACCTGTACCATAAAGTGCAAGCTATTTTCAGTCCTATTGTCCAGCGGACAACACTATGATAAGAATAAAGAAATTTAAATTAAAAATTATTCAAAAAATAAAATGCACACAAAATTGAGTGCCCACAAGATACCACACATCAAACTGAAATGCAACAGGATTCCACTACTCACAATAAAATGCCACAGGAGCCCACAACTCAAAATAAAACAATATAAAATGCCCACAGGATCTCACCTCAAAAATAAAAAAAATGCTCATAGGATCCCACAATTTCAAAGTAAGTGCTCACAGGATCCAACTATTCAAAATACAGTGCCCACAGGATCCCACTATTCACAATAAAATGCCCACAGGATGCCACAACTCAAAATAAAATATAAAATGACCACAGGATCCCACAAAATAAAATGCGCACAGGATTCCACTATTTAAAATGCTCACAGGATCCAACTATTCAAAATGCAGTGCCCATAGGATTCCACTTTTCACAATAAAATGTCCACAGGATCCCACAAATCCTGATAGATAGAAGATTTAAAAATAGAGCAATCTCATCCTTTTGGAAAAAGTACACCAGATTACGACCTGATTATGAGACAATGGAAAGCGGGCGCGCAAGGCAAGGCCACGCAATTGACTTTCAGTTCCGGGACTCAGAAGTTTAAATTTCTGCCTGCATTTAAAATTTCATCATCAATATTTTTTTACTCAGTAATGTGAGGGGGTTCAAATGTAGCGAAGTAAAACTACTTAGATCTAAATTTACTTGAGTAAAAGTAAAAATGACATATATCAAAAACTCAGAAAATTACAAATTACTCATAAAAAATACTCAGTTACAGTAACGTGAATAAATGTAATTCGTTACTTTCCACCCCTGCTAACTAGCTAGCACACGAGCTAAAAGCTCACGAGACACCAACCATGCAGAACTGATGCACGAGGGCCAGCGAGAATACCCTGAGACCATTGGAGCACGCCCCCACCATTCTAATTCGAAATATGATTGGTTGATTGAACTGCCAATCCATAATAAAATCTCTCTTAATGTAAAAGGCAAGGGTATGCGACAGATAAACAGAAGGTCCTGGGGGAGGTCCTTTCTCTCTTTTACCTAGAAACAATGGTGTGAAATATTCTCACTGGTTGATTTTTAATTTCAGCACTGAGTTTTTTTTCCAGCAAAAGCACGAAAAGTGGATTTGAAAGCCGATTTAGAGGAAAAATACAAATTGTTGGTCAAGCGTTATTAACATATATTACATATGATAGATAAAGCATCTTTTTCAAGATCAATGGACCTTCAGAGAAGGCCTTGAAGGCCCTGACGTTGAGTTCTTGTAGGCTGAAATGTCAACATATTTTGGCAGACACAACTGACAGTGCATTATGTAACTGTCCTTTTAGATGTTTGTAATGTAAACATTGGCTTTATATGAGGTTAGGGATGCTCGGAAGGGTTTTCTGTCTCTTTCTTGCTACCGGTGGAGAAAGTCTGCGTATGTGATCACGCAGAGGTGGGACCAAGTCAGTGTTTTGCAAGTCTCAAGTAAGTCCAAGTCTTTATCCTCAAGTCCCGAGTCAAGTCTCAAGCAAAGACAGTCAACTCAAGTCAAGTCTCGAGTTAAGACAGGCAACTGTCAAGTCAAGTCCCAAGTCTAAAACTAGGAATTTCAAGTCCTTTCAAGTCTTTTTTTTACAGGCACCAGCGCTTTACGAATGCTACGCTGATGCCAAAAAGATGACAGATCATTTACATTTTATCTTCTCTTAATTACATAAATGTACTTAAACAAGAATGTTTCGTTACATCATTTTACACGAAAATAGCAAGCTTCATCGTAAGCAAGATGCTGTCATTACGAATGGTTATTCTAAACATTTGGATAAAATGTTTAAATATAGACTAATAAAAGGTTAGGGTTACTTTTTCATTGTTTTCTGTTATTGTGGGGTCACGGTGTTGGAGCCATATTTGTGAATTGTACATCATGTGGATGGTAACTTGTAAAACACATAAATTAGTGGTATACTTACCTGACATGTTTGCATTTTTATACGTTTGTCTGTCTATGTCTATTATGAGCTTGTTTGTTGTGAACGTGACCTGCACCTGAAAGACTTTCCTGTTCACTTGCGGACCGACCCCAGACACGCCCCCTTCGACGCGCAGGTGCGCGAAACCAGTATTTAATTGTGGTTAGCTCATTGGCTGGGCATGGGGATGGCCGTGAGTAGGAAAAAGTTTTCAGACCGCACAATATTGCTGATGTTTTGTAGAAAGAAAACCGGACTAAGGAATTAAATTTATCTATTTTTATTTCTCTGTCTCTGAGTGCTTACTGGACTGCGTGTCGGGAACAACTTACCACCATCCTCATTGGCGTTAGACAGAAATCGCCACTACACACGGTGTACTATTGTTACCTGGAGATTCAGTGGGGTCACATATTCTGATGGCTGCCGTCAGAATTGGTGACCCCAGTTAAAAAGGCTCACATGTACATCCCATTCATGATTTCTTTGTTGGCTGCAATGGTGAGGGGATGGTAAATCTTGTTTAAGTACATTTATGTAATTAAGAGATGATAAAATGTAAATATAAACATCTGTCATATTTTGGCTCGTGGACACCAACAAAACGAGTAAAGAAAGTGCATCAGCGTAGTTTACGTAGCATTCGTAAAGCGTTTGTGCCTCTGAACAGAAACTGTGAAATAGCGCCCCCTGTGGTCACAAAACTCGACGGTCACAGAATCTGGTGTAACGCCGGTCTGCGTCAGAAGGACGGAAATGAAATTAATGGGGCGCACTTTATAAACATTAATATGCGTTTTAAAATTTAGATTTGGGGTAAAAAAAAATCAAGTCTTTGCAAGTAAACAGGTTCAAGTCCAAATCAAGTCCCAAGTTATTGGTGTAAAAGTCCAAGTCAAGTCTAAGTCTCTGAATATTTTTTCAAGTCAAGTCAAAAGTCTTAATATTAATGACTCGAGTCTGACTCGAGTCCAAGTCATGTGACTCGAGTCCCCACCTCTGTGATCACGTGACTGACCGGCTTCATTTGATTGGTCACTCATATTCGGGTACGTTGACGTTGGTCAGTCTTCTCACTGAAAAAACCAAATTATTTACAAAACTAAAGTAACGGTAGCGCGCGGCACAAATCCGATTGTAACGGAGTAAAAGTCGCGTTTTTCTCTGCACATATTTACTCAAGTAAAAGTAGAAGTCTTTCATATTAAAACTACTCTCACAAGTACATTTTTGTCCAAAAAGCTACTTGAGTAAATGTAATGGAGTAAATGTAACACGTTCCTACCCACCTCTGCAAACACCCCTACACAAACACCCATACACAAATCCCTACACAAACACACATACACAAACACCCCTACACCAATGCCCCTACACAAACACCCCTAAACAAGCACCCCTTCACAAACGTCCCTACACAAACACCCCTACACAAACCACTACACACACACCCCTACACAAACACCTACACAAACCCCTACACAAACGCCCCTCTCTGTGGGGAGGGGCTTTTGATTTGTCATGCCTCTATGAGGAGGGGCTTCTGATAGGTCATATCTCTGTGAGGAGGGGCTTCTGATAGG
>NC_135213.1:34200824-34210824 GCF_052324685.1 Brachyhypopomus gauderio | reverse complement strand
GTAGAGTGTGTGAGGGTGAGTCTCTCCATATATTCTGTGATTATTTCTTCTCTTCTGTCACGTCTCTCAGCTTCCCACACTGCGTTCAGCTCTCAGCAGGTCCTGGGTGATTTATAATGAGCCTGTAGAAACTACATTACCCAGGGTAATGCAGTACATGACACCGACTTGTTCCCTTTCTCTCTACAACTGTAGTACAAGACAAGTATCATTAACAGTATTGTCATTAATGTTAATGCTAGTCTCAGTAATGTAAATGCAAGTCTTAGTAACAGTGCAGGTCTCATTAACATTAATGTTAATCTCAGTAATATTAACACTAGTCTCAGTAATATTAATACTAGTCTCAGTAACATTAACACTAGTCTCAGTAATGTTAACGCTAGTCTTATAAATAATACCAGTAGTCTCTGTAACATTAATGCTAGTCTCAGTAATGTTAATGCTAGTCTAAATAATTTTATATTGTTATTATATATGATAACATTATTAGGAGGGGAGAAAGAAAAGAGAAAAAGGAAAAGTGAGAGAGTAGAAGGAGAGAAAGATACAGAGAGAGAGGGAGAGAGAGGGAGAGAGAGAGAAAGAGAGAGAGAGAGAGAGAGAGAGAGAGAGATAGAGAGGAGCAGGAGAAAGAATGAAGATGGCTAAATCTGGCTGTATTTTACTGGTATCAGTGAAACACACTTAATGATGATGCTCTAAAGATCGTGTAAAAACTTCAGAGCATTCAAATAATCTGGAGGGTGGGCTATAACTTTAACACACACACACACACACACACACACACACACACACACACACACACACACACACACACACACACACACACACACACACACACACACACACAAAACCTGCCCTCTCTTTCTGCTCATTCTAATAGTGATGCCCTTAATTGATTGTGTTTGCTGTACTAGTATCAGTGTGTCGTGACAGTTGAACTCTGCTGTGGCTGTTGATGACCTGCTGACGAAACCTTGTCTCCTCCCACAGTCACCTGTGTCTCCTCCCACAGTCACCTGTGTCTCCTCCCACAGTCACCTGTGTCTCCTCCCACAGTCATCTGTGTCTCCTCCCACCTGTGTCTCCTCCCACAGTCACCTGTGTCTCCTCCCACAGTCACCTGTGTCTCCTCCCACAGTCATCTGTGTCTCCACCCATAGTCACCTGTGTCTCCTCCCACAGTCACCTGTGTCTCCACCCACAGTCACCTGTGTCTCCACCCATAGTCACCTGTGTCTCCTCACACAGTCACAAACACACTCTCACTCTCTCTCTCTCTCTCTCTCTCTCTCTCTCTCTCTCACACACACACACACACACACACACACACACACACTCACTCTCTCATACACATACAGACACACTCTCACAGACACACTTTCACTCTCACACACACATAAACACTTGTCTCTCTCTCTCTCACTCACATGCACACACTCAGTCATGCACATATACACAAACACACACATGCATGCATACACACACACACACACACACACACACACACACACACACACACACACACACACACACACACACACACACACACACACACACACACACACACACACACACACCCTGTGTATCATCTAGACCTAAATGAGTTAATTATGCGTAAATTGTCTCATCCACTTGATTGTAGCTCCACTCTGGAGAGCCATTAAAGGCTGAAACGTTGGGGTTATTTTCCTCTTGTTTACCTCACACAGACACTTTGGCCCCAGCTGATAAACAATGGCAGTAAAACCATTAGAGGACAGAGTGAAGACCAGTCCCATCTCATTTAGGAGAGACGCATAAGAACATGAAACAGCTCACACACTCTCTGTTCTCTTTTGATCTCCAGACCATAATTAGACCAACCATATGAAACACACACACACACATACAAAACACACACATACAGATACAAAACACACACACACACATACAAAACACACACATACAAAACACACACACACACACACATACACATACAAAACACAAACACACATACTAAAAACTCACAGATATACTAAACACACACACACACACACACACATACGAAACACACACACACACACACATAAACATATGGAACACACATACACATACATAGGAAATACACACAAAACACACACATTTGAAACGCATATATTTTACATTTATACTAAATACTTACATACATACTAAATACACATATGTACAAAACACATACACATACAGTATGAAACACACACACACACACACACCGGTCACACTGATAATTGTTTTATACCAATGCAGTAAGAAGCATACACACAAGCATGTTAAACTGTGTGTTTACACACCAGTGAATGAATGTCAAGTGTGTTTATGCAAGGGAAAGTAAACGTAAGTAGTGGGATATTCATGTGAATGTGCTCCATAGGTATGCACAAGTGTTTCATGTGTTTTGTCCTAAATGGCCTCCCATACACAAGCATGCCCTCTCACTCCCTCTCACCCTTTGTTATTCCCTCTTAATAGCTTTGTTTCCCTTTCTCTCTTATACACACTCTCTCTCGCTTATATCCCCCCATCTCTATCTGTTTTTTTCTCTCTCTCCCTCTTACACTTCCTTTCTCTCTCTCTCTCTCTCTCCTGCTCTCTTGCTCTGTTATCTGTTTCAACTTGCCTGATATCCCAGCATGCACCTGTCTGCTAATGAATATGCAAGCAATGACATTATTTGCATTATTTGCTCCTAAAAAGGAAGTGTACTTAGTGTGTGTGTGTGTGTGTGTGTGTGTGTGTTGTGATTGTTTTAAATGTGTCCTTTGATTTTGATTTACTAAGTGAAGCACATGTGTTTCGGAGTGTTTAGGTCAGAAACACGTAGTGCAGGTGTGTGTGTTTGAGTGTTTAGGTCAGAAACACGTAGTGAAGGTGTGTGTGTTGGAGTGGTTTTGAGTGCTGTTGTATTTCTGCCCTGTTTTAGTAGCTATGTCTAGTAGCTCATGTATAAATAATATATCAATTCCCGTGTGTGTGTGTGTGTGTGTGTGTGTGTGTGTGTGGACTTTAGTAAAAAAGCATGTACCTCAATTTTGAAGTTTAATGATTTTCTGAGAAGTGCATCTGTTTTCTGGTATTAACATTAGTTTGCCGTCCATGGTAAATGTATATAATGGTAAGTTATATAAAAAATGTATTTTTTTAAGACAATATGTATGATAAAAGACAAGTAAGAATCATATATGAAGCTATCAAATCCCAGTAAATGTTTTAAGAGGCTATGCATATGTACATAACATATTCACATAACACAAACATTTCTACTCAACCATTACCACTCAAAAAATGAACATGCTGTTAACGCAAATAGTTTCTATATGAACCAAAATATGTAGACTTCTGATTGGAGAGTCTGCACATGTGTAATTACAGTTATTATCCAATCAAAGGTCCATTAGCTCTGGTGCCGTAATGCCCATTTCTGAATGTCCGTCATACCATGAAACACTATATTGGATGTGTGTGTTTATGCACTGTTTGCATGTGCTTGTGCTTTTGTGTGTGTGTGTGTGTGTGTGTGTGTGTGTGTGTGTGTGTGTGTGTGTGTGTGTGTGTGTGTGTGTGTGTGTGTGTGTGTGTGTGTGTGTGTGTGTGTGTGTGTGCGTGCATTCAGTTTATTTACAATGGTTAAAGTGAGTTGCTTACAACGCAACCACTTCTTCAAATGACATTATTGCCTGTTGTCCTGTTTGTATGTTGATGTGTTTGCATGTGCTTGTGCTTTTGTGTGTGTGTGTGTGTGTGTGTGTGTGTGTGTGAGCGAGGGAGAAAGAGAGAGAGGGAGAGAGAGAGAGAGCACACCACAGGTGAGGCAAGTGGGTTGCATTTAATAATATAGTGAGATGATGGATTGAAGGGCCCTTTAACTAGAATAATGGTTCTGTCTTATTTTAGAGTGAAAATATCGGAGGTTCAGCTGTTTCAGGCAGTTTCAGAACCTCTATGAGAGTTTAGATTTAAACCCTTTCAGTGTTCACGCTTGTCAAAACTCTAGGGTTGCTCCTAGAGTTTGCACATAAAGCAATCTTCTACCCCACATTATTGACTTATTTTTTTATTTTCCTTTTACAGGGTAAAAGTGAGACATGCTTTCAAAATATGACTTAAAACTGTGACTTCAAACTGTGCTTCAAGCAAACAGGTGTCATAAGCACACAGGTGTTATAAGCACACAGGTGTTATAAGCAAAGTGCATAAAAATGTCCACTTGCTTTTGAGCACTGGGTGCCGTACAGTAGCAAACTCTTAGAAAAGTGTGAGAAGTTGGAGTATAGGGACAGGGTCACCCCCAACCCCACACTGCAGGAAAAGGTCACCGCAAACCCCACACTGCAAGAAAAGGTCACCGCAAAACCCATACTGCAGGAAAAGGTCCCCGCAAACCCCACACTGCAAGAAAAGGTCACCGCAAAACCCACACTGCAGGAAAAGGTCACCGCAAACCCCACACTGCAAGAAACGGCCACTCCAAACCCCACTCTGCAGGAAAGGGTCACCCCACACGGCAGGTTTCTCAAGGTGCACTCTCTCTACCTTTATTGTGCTTTGTGTTGTGTTACTTGTTTTTAGCTTACCAATTAGCTAACTTAAAGAGCTGGGAGTCAGTTTCTGATGAATAAATGTAATAATATTTAGCCTCAGTACATCCTAGGCATTCTCACAGGAGTTGAGATTGTAGCACTGCTTTAGGTTCGGTCCTCTAACCTGCTGTCTGGGAGATTAGGAACTGTGAACCCGGGCAGTCAGACAGCACAGGAACTCGGTGAGAATGAGCGCAGTTCGTCGCCGGCACTGAAAGCCTCGTCCAGCGAGAGGCATCGTCCAGTGAGAGGTTCTTGTCTCTGGTTCTGAGGACTCTTCAGGGTGATTTTGTGCAATGCAGAAAAATGATTCACAGCGATGTCAAACTGAATGAACCATCTGACTTGAGAACACGGCGTGTCTGTTCTGTCATTACTGGGATTCCACGCTTGTTTGGGGGCACGTCTCTCCAGCCCTCACATATCTTCTTATCTGCTCAGCGTGCTCGGAGCCCCGTCCTCCTCCTGTCTCATCCTTTCATGCATTCCCCTCTTTTTTCCTTTCTTTTTTTCTCTTAAAGGGTCGCTGTTTTATCAGACAGCCCTTACATACCACCCACGCACACTCAGAAATGTCTTGACAAAGGTACCAAGATCTCTCATTCTTTCTCTCCCTCTCTCTCTCTCTCTCTCTCTCTCTCTCTCTCTCCTCCTCTCTCCCCCTCTATATCACACAACCTCTCTCCCTCTTGTTTCTCTCTCTCATTTTCTGTACCTGCCTGATATGTCACTGCTGCTTTTTAGACAGAGAGAATGTGGGTTGTGTAGAGCGGAGGAACAGAAGATGTGAAAATTTCATCCAACCTTCCTAATCAGGAAACACAGCCAGGCTGAGTTCAAACCTAAGAATGACGACTGGAGAGTGAAAGAGCAATGAACACCCAAAGGACACACCCATACCTACAAAACATAACGATCATGACATTAAACACCCATACCTACAAAACATAACGATCATGACATTAAACACCCATACCTACAAAACATAACGATCATGACATTAAACACCCATACCTACAAAACATAACGATCATGACATTAAACACCCATACCTACAAAACATAACGATCATGACATTAAACACCCATACCTACAAAACATAACGATCATGACATTAAACACCCATACCTACAAAACATAACGATCATGACATTAAACACCCATACCTACAAAACATAACGATCATGACATTAAACACCCATACCTACAAAACATAACGATCATGACATTAAACACCCATACCTACAATACATACCAATCCTGACATTAAACACCCATACCTACAAAACATAACGATCATGACATTAAACACCCATACCTACAAAACATAACGATCATGACATTAAACACCCATACCTACAAAACATAACGATCATGACATTAAACACCCATACCTACAATACATACTGATCTACACATTAAAACACCCATACCTACAAAACATAACGATCATGACATTAAACACCCATACCTACAATACATACTGATCTACACATTAAAACACCCATACCTACAATACATACCAATCCTGACATTAAACACCCATACCTACAATACATACTGATCTACACATTAAAACACCCATACCTACAATACATACCAATCCTGACATTAAACACCCATACCTACAATACATACCGATCCACACATTAAACACCCATACCTACAATACATACCAATCCTGACATTAAACACCCATACCTACAATACATACTGATCTACACATTAAACACCCATACCTACAATACATACCAATCCTGACATTAAACACCCATACCTACAATACATAACGATCCTGACATTAAACACCCATACCTACAATACATACCGATCTACACATTAAACACCCATACCTACAATACATAACGATCCTGACATTAAACACCCATACCTACAATACATACCAATCCTGACATTAAACACCCATACCTACAATACATACCGATCCTGACATTAAACACCCATACCTACAATACATACCAATCCTGACATTAAACACCCATACCTACAATACCTGGAATCAGAGACCCAGACAGCAGCATGGATCAGAGACCCAAATAGAGCAGTGTGGATCAGAGGCCCAGGTAGAGCAGTGTGGATCAGAGGCCCAGGTAGAGCAGTGTGGATCAGAGGCCCAGGTAGAGCAGTGTGGATCAGAGGCCCAGGTAGAGCAGTGTGGATCAGAGGCCCAGGAAGAGCAGTGTGGAGTACAGACCCAGGTAGAGCAGTGTGGAGTACAGACCCAGGTAGAGCAGTGTGAATCACAGACCCAGGTAGAGCAGCGTGGATCAGAGGCCCAGGTAGAGCAGCGTGGATCAGAGGCCCATGTAGAGCAGTGTGGATCACAGACCCAGGTAGAGCAGCGTGGATCAGAGGCCCAGGTAGAGCAGCGTGGATCAGAGGCCCAGGTAGAGCAGCGTGGATCAGAGGCTCATGTAGAGCAGCGTGGATCAGAGTAAACCGTACAACAGGCAGGGTAATAAACCTCGGAGCAGCAGACGGGAGAGGCAGAACCGAACGTGTTAGAAACACAATGAGACTGTACAGAACACAGAGCAAACAGGGCCTCCAGTACACAGGGAGATGACAGCTATGAACAGGGGAGAGGAGGGGGGGGGGGGGGGGGTGGGGGAGACAGAGGGTGAAGAAGAGTGCTGGGCATTGTGGGAATCGGAATCCCTTTCTGTTGGTGCCAGCGTGACAACACCACTGCTGACAGTATACATCCAAACAAACCCACAGTTACAATACACACTTACACTGGTGTACACACCTTAATAATACCGACAGTACACATCCAAACAAACCCACAGTTACAATACACACTTACACTGGTGTACACACCTTAATAATACCGACAGTACACATCCAAACAAACCCACAGTTACAATACACACTTACACTGGTGTACACACCTTAATAATACTGACAGTACACACCCAAACAAACCCACAGTTACAATACACACTTACACTGGTGTACACACCTTAATAATAATGACAGTACACATCCAAACAAACCCACAGTTACAATACACACTTACACTGGTGTACACACCTTAATAATACTGACAGTACACACCCAAACAAACCCACAGTTACAATACACACTTACACTGGTGTACACACCTTAATAATACTGACAGTACACACCCAAACAAACCCACAGTTACAATACACACTTACACTGGTGTACACACCTTAATAATACTGACAGTACACATCCAAACAAACCCACAGTTACAATACACACTTACACTGGTGTACACACCTTAATAATAATGACAGTACACATCCAAACAAACCCACAGTTACAATACACACTTACACTGGTGTACACACCTTAATAATACTGACAGTACACACCCAAACAAACTCACAGTTACAATCAGCCCCGTCGACAGGGGGGGACAACCGGGTCTGTTGTCCCGGGCCCCAGGGCCAGGGGGGCCCATCAAAGAGCCCAGCAATTTATTTTTATTTAAAGTCTATAATTTTAAATAATCTTGAAATCTTTCATTACTATAACTTTCTGTACTCAAAATAAGCTAAATGGCTAAAATATATGTTTATGAACCCTGCAAACATGACTTTGTTTTGAAACATCATTGAAGCGCGGCGCGTGAAGTTACAAAATTCGAGAGGTGCACGACCTCGCGAATCGACAGCGCGTGAGGCCCGGTGGCGGTGCCATTGCGATTACATAATTTTCGCCGCGCGGACCCTCAAGACTGTCAACGGGCCTGGTTACAATACACACTTACACTGGTGTACACACCTTAATAATACTGATACGCGTGTTTAGGATGGGTGTGCACGTGTGGTTTGGATGGTGTGCACGTGTGTTTTGGATGAGTGTGCATGTGTGTTTTGGATGGTGTGCACGTGTGTTTTGGATGGTGTGCACGTATGTTTTGGATGAGTGTGCACGTGTGTTTTGGATGAGTGTGCACGTGTGTTTTGGATGGTGTGCACGTGTGTTTTGGATGAGTGTGCACGTGTATTTTGGATGGTGTGCACGTGTTCATGCGCTCAGCAAAAGTGAAATCAGGGAGGACATTTGTAAGGAAATGAAATGATGATTACATCATTCCACAGTCAGATGCCTCCTGCCCCATCAGTCTGGTCATCTAAACTGCCCCATCAGTCTGGTCATCTAAACTGCCCCATCAGTCTGGCCATCTAAACTGCCCCTTAGAGGTGCCTCCTTGTTTCAGTCCTGTTGAATTGCCCCGACAGCTGCTTCACTGTCTGCTGAAAGTCATTATTTAATCATTTAATCATTATTTAATCATAAAGCCAAATGAAGTGGATGTGGACAAAAATACTCAACACTGCCACAGTAGTGTCTGTTTCACGTCTCCAGTGTTACCACACTCATCTCTAAATCCATGTCTCTCTTTCACCCTGTGTGTAACTGATATTTACCACTCACTAATCAACTCATTATGGGATATATTTAATTACTTAATAGTCTTAGAGCCAGGAAGGAACCTCTGCGTTCATCCCAGGGTGCTAAGAGTTCTGTAATAATGGTTCTTTATGAGCTCAGTGACTCTGACTTTGTTGCGGACATGCTAATGAGGCTAGCAGCCAGCGTGCTACCGCCTGCACACTTCATGCTGTGTCATTAGTGAGAGTGTCACTGTTACTGTTGGAGAACACATATAGCCACACATAATTATGGGGAGGGGAGGGGGAGAGAGAGAGAGAGAGAGAGAGAGAGAGAGAGAGAGAGAGAGAGAGAGAGAGAGAGAGAGAGAGAGAGAGAGAGAGAGAGAGAGAGAGAGAGAGAGGCTAATTCTCATCTCTCTTCACTTCTGTACTCACTGAGCTTTGAGTGTGTGTGCGTGTGTGTGTGTGTGTGTGTGTGTGTGTGTGTGTGTGTGTGTGTGTGGATTTTGGCGTGCGGCCTAACTTCTGTCAATGTCCACTATTGTTCTGATCCCCTATGGCCATGGAAACGTGTGTGTAGTGAACGTGTGTGTAGTGAACGTGTGTGAAGTGAACATGTGGTGACAGCTAAGTGTTTATGGAGTCAAGTGAGTGTAAATTTGTGCTATTTTAAGATTTTCTTTTATTGATGAGTCTCTTGTACAGAGCAACAGCTGGAACACATCAAGAAACATTTCAAACCTGAGGTGGGTTTGAGCTACGCTTTCTGTTAAGGAAACGTATACTGCTCACTACACACAGATAGCCTACACACACACTCGCCCAAGGAAAGAGACAGAGAGCAAGAGTGAGAATTTGTCTCATTGGGGTAATGAGAGTAATTCATGATGGAATGTTTAAGAAGAGGGGTGTAGATTTGTGGGCGGAGTTTACACTGCTAGGTCTCCAAGCTGAATCAGATTTTACAAAGGAATCTTTTACTGTCATGTTTACACTGCACATCCT
>NC_135213.1:34165824-34195824 GCF_052324685.1 Brachyhypopomus gauderio | reverse complement strand
GACACCACAACCCCCCTGTAAGACACCACAACCCCCCTGTAATACACCACGACCCCCCTGTAATACACCACAACCCCCCTGTAATACACCACAACCCCCCTGTAAGACACTACAACCCCCTTGTAATACACCACAACCCCCCTGTAAGACACTACAACCCCCTTGTAATACACTACAACCCCCTTGTAATACACCACAACCCCCGTGTAAGACACCACAACCCCCCTGTAAGACACCACAACCCCCCTGTAAGACACTACAACCCCCCTGTAATACACCACAGCCCTCCTGTAAGACACCACAACCCCCCTGTAAGACACTACAACCCCCTTGTAATACACCACAACCCCCTTGTAATACACTACAACCCCCTTGTAATACACCACAACCCCCCTGTAATACACCACAACCCCCCTGTAAGACACTACAACTCCTCTGTAAGCCCCACGGTCCAAAATTGACTACCAGATGCTGTAAGTGTGATATAATGAAGACATGTTTGTGTGTTTGCCTTCAAACCCCTCAGCGTTGTACATTCAGCAGGTGTTTGGCAGGCGGTCACCCTGCATACCTCACAGACGCCTTCTAATGGCAACGCTCGCCTCTGTGTAAAGACCTGACCTTCACTAAGCCTATTAACTCCACATTATATTTCTTTCCATTGTGAGTTTCTCCACTCAGTAATCAATCTGCCTGGAGATCTGATGTGGGAGCTGCTACCATGGCCCAACACCGTACCTGTATGGGTGTGTGAGCAGGAGCCAGACTGACCCCAGATCAGCAGTGAAAGGCCAGTGAATATACTGCTGCTGTAATTAACTCAGCCTGCTGGAGAGAGGGAAAGATAAAGGGAGGAGATTAGAGGGGGAGAGAGGGAGTGAGGAAAGAGTGGGAGAGAGAGAGAGTGAGGGAGAGAGAGAGATGGAGAGGAAAGGGTGGGTGAGATATAGACAGAGGGAGAGAGAGTGAGGGGGAAAGAGAGAGAGATGGAGAGGAAAGAGTAGGAGAAATATAGACAGAGAAAGAGAGAGGGAGGTAGAGAGAGAGAAAAAGAGAAAGGGAGGAAGAAAGAGAAGGAAAGAGAGCGGGAAGTTGAAAGAGAGGGAGAAAGATGGAGGGAGAAAGTGGGGGAGAGAGAAGGAGAGGAAAGAGTGGGAGAGAAAGAGAGAGACAGAAAAGGGGAGAGAGAGGTATTAGGTGAAGAGGTCCAGTAGAGGAAGAAAAGAGAGGTGTGTGGAAGAACTGCATGATGGAGGGTTTCTGCAGAGGAGAGGATGGATAGAGAGAGGATGGATAGAGAAAGCTCACTCTTATCTGTCTGGTGCACCTGGGGCAGGAAGTGTGCATGTGTGTGTGCGCACATGTACAAGTGAGTCATCCATCTCCGTGACGACGTCTCTATTGACACACAGAAGAGACGAGAACCCTCCCCCAGTTCTCATGCAAATTCTCAGGAGTTTATTTATTCATCATGGACTTTTTTCTTTTTGCAGCATTTCTTTGCTGCAGAAAGGTCACTGCCTTGGACCCTTTCCACCCTGCGTGAGGTGTGTGTGTGTGTGTGTGTGTGTGTGTGTGTGTGTGTGTGTGTGTGTGTGTGTGTGTGTGTGTGTGTGTGTGTGTGTGTGAGGTGTGTGTGTGTGCGTGTATGTGTGTGTGTGTGTGTGTGTGTGTGTGTGTGTGTGTGTGTGTGCGTGCGTGTATGTGCGTGTGTGTGTGTGTGTGTGTGTGCGCGTGTGTGTGTGTGTGTGTGTGTGTGTGTGTGTGTGTGTGTGTGTGTGTGTGTGTGTAAGGACACTGTCCCTCTGTCATATATTACACTTATTCTGTACTGTACATTCTACTTTCTACCTCTTACCCTCCTTAAGTCTTTAAAATATTACTTTACACACGCTGATGACAGGCATGTGCACACACACACACACACACACACACACACACACACACACACACAAATAGAAACATGCACAGTTACACACACACACACACACACACACACACACACACACACACACACACACACACACACACACACACACACACACACACACACACACAGACAGCCAGCTCTCCTTGACCTCAGCAGATTTGAATAATAATAATGTGTAAATCTCTCTGTTCATCCATTTCTTCTGTGATGCCTGCTGCCCTCCACTCTCTCTCTCCTCCACTCTCTCTCTCCTCCATTCTCTCTCTCCTCCACTCTCTCTCTCCTCCACTCTCTCTCTCCTCCATTCTCTCTCTCCTCCACTCTCTCTGTCCTCCATTCTCTCTCTCCTCCACTCTCTCTCTTCCACTCTCTCTCTCCTCCACTCTCTCACTCCTCCACTCTCTCTTCTCTCTCTCTTGATCAGATTCAAGTCATTCACAGAGCACCAATTAGTCCCTAATTGGTTGTAGAGTCTCTCCTGTGTTCCTGTATCTGCCTCCTCCCCATAATAGGATTCATAATTATCTGCGTACACGTTCTCTGAGGGCTAATCGCTCAGGTCTGTTAGCCTCTTCCCTCCTCAGCACTTTCAGCAACAGTTTTGAATTTTTAAATGTGATTTAAAAGGCATCTTGAAAAAGGCAGCAGAAGACCAGTTTATGAGGGTGAGGATGAGGTTGAGGATGAGGTTGATGAGGGTGAGGATGAGGTTGATGAGGGCAAGGATGAGGTTGATGAGGGCAAGGATG
Organism: Brachyhypopomus gauderio; assembly: GCF_052324685.1. NCBI lineage: Eukaryota > Metazoa > Chordata > Actinopteri > Gymnotiformes > Hypopomidae > Brachyhypopomus > Brachyhypopomus gauderio. The sequence goes on along the minus strand of NC_135213.1, from coordinate 34,193,145 downwards.
AGGTTGATGAGGGCGAGAATGAGGTTGATGAGGGCAAGGATGAGGTTGATGAGGGCAAGGATGAGGTTGATGAGGGCGAGAATGAGGTTGATGAGGGCAAGGATGAGGTTGAGGATGAGGTTGATGAGGGTGAGGATGAGGTTGATGAAGGCAAGGATGAGGTTGATGAGGGCGAGGATGAGGTTGAGGATGAGGTTGAGGATGAGGTTGATGAGGGTGAGGATGAGGTTGATGAAGGCAAGGATGAGGTTGATGAGGGCGAGGATGAGGTTGATGAGGGCGAGGATGAGGTTGAGGATGAGGTTGAGGAGGGTGAGGATGAGGGTAATGAGGGCGAGGATGAGGTTGATGAGGGCGAGGATGAGGTTGATGAGGGCAAGGATGAGGTTGATGAGGGCGAGGATGAGGTTGATGAGGGCGAGAATGTGGTTGATGAGGGCAAGGATGAGGTTGATGAGGGCGAGGATGAGGTTGATGAGGGCGAGGATGAGGTTGATGAGGGTGAGGATGAGGTTGATGAGGGCGAGAATGAGGGTGAGGATGGCGAGGATGAGGTTGATGAGGGCGAAGATGAGGTTGATGAGGGCGAGGATGAGGTTGATGAGGGTGAAGATGAGGTTGATGAGGGCGAGGATGAGTTTGATGAGGATGAGGTTGAGGATGAGGTAAATGAGGACGAGGATGAGGTTGATGAGGGCGAGGATGAGGTTGATAAGGGTGAGGATGAGGTTGATGAGGGCGAGGACGAGGCTGATGAGGGCGAAGATGAGGTTGATGAAGGCGAGGATGAGGTGGGTGAGGATGAGGTTGATGAGGGTGAGGATGAGGTTGATGAGGGCGAGGACGAGGTTGATGAGGGTGAGGATGAGGTTGATGAGGGCGAGAATGAGGCTGATGAGGGTGAAGGTGAGGTTGATGAGGGCGAGGATGAGGTTGATGAGGGCGAGAATGTGGTTGAGGATGAGGTTGATTAGGGTGAGGATGAGGTTGATGAGGGTGAGGATAGGGTTGAAGATGAGGTTGATGAGGGTGAAGATGAGGTGGATGAGGGTGAGGATGAGGTTGAGGATGAGGTTGATGAGGGCAAGGATGAGGTTGATGAGGGCAAGGATGAGGTTGAGGAGGGCAAGAATGAGGTTGATGAGGACGAGCATGAGCATGATGAGGGCGAGGATGAGGGTGATGAGGGCGAGGATGAGGTCGATGAGGCCGAGGATGAGGTTGGTGAGGGCAAGGATGAGGTTGAGGATGAGGTTGATGAGGTTGAGGATGAGGTTGATGAGGGCAAGGATGAGGTCGATGAGGACGAGGATGAGGTTGATGAGGGTGAGGATGAGGTCGATGAGGGCAAGAATGAGGTTTATGAGGGCGAGGATGAGGTCGATGAGGGCAAGGATGAGGTTGATGAGGGTGAGGATGAGGTTGATGAGGGTGAGGATGAGGTTGATGAGGGCGAGGACGAGGTTGATGAGGGTGAGGATGAGGTTGATGAGGGCGAGAATGAGGCTGATGAGGGTGAAGGTGAGGTTGATGAGGGTGAGGATGAGGTTGATGAGGGCGAGAATGTGGTTGAGGATGAGGTTGATTAGGGTGAGGATGAGGTTGATGAGGGTGAGGATAGGGTTGAAGATGAGGTTGATGAGGGTGAAGATGAGGTGGATGAGGGTGAGGATGAGGTTGAGGATGAGGTTGATGAGGGCAAGGATGAGGTTGATGAGGGCAAGGATGAGGTTGAGGAGGGCAAGAATGAGGTTGATGAGGACGAGCATGAGCATGATGAGGGCAAGGATGAGGGTGATGAGGGCGAGGATGAGGTCGATGAGGCCGAGAATGAGGTTGGTGAGGGCAAGGATGAGGTTGAGGATGAGGTTGATGAGGTTGAGGATGAGGTTGATGAGGGCAAGGATGAGGTCGATGAGGGCGAGGATGAGGTTGAGGAGGGTGAGGATGAGGGTGATGAGGACGAGGATGAGGTTGATGAGGGCGAGGATGTGGTCGATGAGGGCAAGAATGAGGTTTATGAGGGCGAGGATGAGGTCGATGAGGGCAAGGATGAGGTTGATGAGGGCGAGGATGATGTTGATGAGGGCGAGGATGAGGTTGAGGATGGCGAGGATGAGGTTGATGAGGGTGAGGATGAGGTTGATGAGGGTGACGATGAGGTTGATGGGGAGGACAGATCATTTTTTTTGTTTTTATTGTGTATGTGTGTATGCACTCTCTCTCCCACACACACACACACACACACACACACACACACACACACACACACACACACACACACACACACACACACACAGTATACAGTACATATACACACATGATGTATAGATATAACTGTTTTGTAGTTTCTGAACATTGTTTAGTATAGAATTATCATAAGACTCATCAACCTAATTAGACATACTGGGGCAGTTCTACTGGTCTTCTCTGGTCATACTGGGGCAGTTCTGCTAGTCTTCTCTGGTCATACTGGGGCAGTTCTGCTGGTCTTGGTTCTCCTGCCGGACATTGGGGAATTGGGTTGACCCTGAACAAAGTTCCTTGGTGGTGGATTTGGCCGCGCCCCCTGGGCAAGAGTGTGCTTCTCAGAAACAAAACAGCATGTCCTCCAGTCATTGGGGGCGGAGTCTCACATCTGTCTTTGTGTATCCAGTCAGTCCTGAATCCCCAGAGCTTCAGCTGTGATTGTTTCTCAGCTGGTTGTGAAGTCCGTCATGAGTTATTTTACGTGTGTTCTGGTGGGAGAAGAAGACAGAGCTCCCCCTACTGATGGGTCTGCTGAACACACATCTGGACTCTGTGTGTGTGTGTTTTTCCTGTGTGTGTGTGGAGGGATAAGGTGTCTCAAACATTTCTCAGTATGATTTGCCAAATTAAAAACACATCAGAACTTTGGAAGCTGAAGAAATTTCCACAGGGAAGATTTATCATTAGGGTAGGGTAGGGTTATGGTTAGGTTAGGGTTAATGTTAGGGTAGGGTTATGTTAGGGTTGGGTTTGGGTTAGTGTCAGGGTTATGATAGGGTTAGTGTTAGGGTTATGGTAGGGTTAGGTTATGATAGTGTTAGGGTTATGCAGGTTTAGTTTTAGGGTTATGTTAGGATTGGATTTGGGTCAGTGTTAGGGTTTGGGTTAAGTTAGGTTTGGGTTTGGGTAAGAGTTATGGTAGGTTAGTGTTAGGGTTATGGTAGTGTTAGGGTTATGGTAGGGTTGGGGTTTGGTAGGATTGGATTTGGGTTAGTGTTAGGGTTTTGTTTGGGTAAGGGTTATGGTAGGGTTAGTGTTAGGGTTATGGTAGGATTAGTGTTAGGGTTATGGTAGGGTTGGGTTAGTGTTGGGGTTATGGTAGTGTTAGGGTTATGGGTTATGGATTGGATTTGGGTTAGTGTTCGGGTTATGTTAGGGTTGGGTTTGGGTAAGGGTTATGGTAGGGTTAGTGTTAGGGTTGTGGTAGGGTTGGGTTAGTGTTGGGGTTATGGTAGGGTTGGGTTTTTCACTGGTAGTGTTGCGTTTTTCACTTTCTCACTCTCACACTCCTCTCTCTTTCTCTGTCTATCCTTTCCTCCCTACATTTCTCCCATCCTCCCTCTCTCCGCTTTCTTCCAGGGGAGATTTTGTCTTTCACAGTCTCAGCCTATGAACTGAAAGCTGTCACAGCCAGCTATTACAAATCAGAGACAAGAAGTTGCCACAGGGACGGAGGGTTGCCACGGGGACTGGGGTTGCCAAGGTGCCCCTGAGAGAGGCTGTCCTGCGGGTGTCAGTCATGTGTAGTGGGTTGAGCGTATGAGACTGTTTGGGTGTCCTGCCAAGATCACTCTCCAGCTGTGATACTCTGATGCTCAGTTGTCGCTTGGAAAGACTCAGAGCGCTCAGCCCTGTAGGGATGGGAAGCACTGTCAGACACTAACCACGCGCACATCAGACACCAACCATGCGCACATCAGACACTAACCACGCGCACATCAGACACTAACCACGCGCACATCAGACACTAACCACACACACACATCAGACACTAACCACGTGCACATCAGAAACTAACCACACACACATCAGACACTAACCACGCGCACATCAGACACCAACCATGCGCACATCAGACACTAACCACGCACACATCAGACACTAACCACGCGCTCATCAGACACTAACCATGCGCACATCAGACACTAACCATGCGCACGTCAGACACTAACCACGTGCACATCAGACACTAACCACGCGCATATCAGACAATTACCACATCAGACACTAACCACGCGCATATCAGAGAATAACCACGTGCCTATCAGACACTAACCACATGCATATCAGACACTAACCATGCACATATCAGGCACTAACCACGTGCACATCAGACACTAACCACGCACACATCAGACACTGACCATGTGCATATCAGACACTAACCACACGCATGTCACTTACCACACACGTCGGAGACTTACCCTCCACACATACAAAACTCAAATACCCTTCTGTACCAGCCAGTTTGCTTGCTCATGTTTGTGTTCAAGCTGTGTTTGCTGCCTTTATTAAACACTGTAGCAGACCACACACACACACACACACACACACACACACACACACACACACACACACACACACACACACACACACACACACACACACACACACACACACACACTCAGATGTGTTCATGCACACATACACACAAATACATTTGCTTGTTTTGTTGAAAAGGTTGAATCGCCCTTTACGCCAAAACCTGCAACCTCATAGACAAATATTACAGATTTGTGGACAAACATTACTAATCCAATCCCTGAATGAGTGTGTGTAGGTGTGTGTGCGTTTGTTTTTGTGCATGTGTGTTAGACTAAAGATGTAGGATTGATTTGGAAGGGTAAATTCTCTGATCCAGGTCTCTAGTTAATTAAATGCCAATTGAATTGGTCTGAAGAACTGAATGCCATCCTCTCTGTGTCCACATGCACGCACAAGTACACGCATGCACACACACACACACACACACACACACACACACACACACACACACAGACACACACACACACACACACAGACACAGTCATGTGCACGCACACAGACACACAGATGCGCGCGCACACACACACACACACGCACACACACACACACACACACACACACACACACACACACACACACACACACACACACACACACACACACACACACACTCATACACACTCATGCTAATTCCTGACCTTTCTCCCGTTGACTCTGCCGTACTCTCCATCACTTTAGAACTCGTCCTGTGCAATGGGTCCCAAAATTCAAAATTGAACCTTATATTCTCCTCCTAGGGTTAGAGTTAGAGTTAGGGTAAGTGTTAGAGTTAGGGCAAGTGTAAGGGTTAGAGTAAGTGTTAGGGTAAAGGTTAGTGTGAGTGTTAGGGTAGGTGTTAAGGTTAGGGTAAGTGTTAGGGTAAAGGTTAGTGTGAGTGTTAGGGTAGGTGTTAAGGTTAGGGTAAGTGTTAGAGTTAGATGGAGCGTATATTCCATTAGGACTGTTTATGATATATGTTTGTTGATTTGTTACATTATATGTATGTATATGTGCGTGAATGTGTTTGCATAGTAATCACTACTGGAAAATGTGTGGACAAGCTCAGGAACTGCACACACCCTCAGCCTCACACACCTGAACCCTCGGAGGCCCATGGGCCTGCTTCCTGTTTTAGCATGTTTTCATGAGTGTGTCATGAAAAACGTTAGACCAATAGAGCCTGTCATAGCAGAAGAACTGACTTTTGTTTCAGGACAATTTTGAAAACATCACAAATACAAGTAGCAAACCACTTTAGATCTTTTGCTAATTTAAACACAATTCAAATATATACAATACATTATGAAACACAATTTTGTGTCTATGCCTCACACAGGTTTCATATATTCATATATAGTTTTTATAGACATTATACTATAAGTGTGCATGTACAAGCCTATTCACACAGTACTGAAGTGTATACTACATATACATATACAGTACAGTACTGAAGCGTATACTACATATCCATATACAGTGTGAACACCTTATGGATATTATTGAAAATCTTTGAGGATGTTTGTCTGAATTTTCCGGAAGTGTATAACATTATTTGCCAAAACCATGTTGACAAAGCCTCTTTCAGCTTCCTTAGAGGAGGTGGGATCGTTCCTGCTTACCATTCAACCCTCAGACCAGTACACCATTCAAAATACTGTAGCACCTGAAAGTTTGCGAACCTTTTAGAAGTTTAAATACATACATTTGACATTATACTTCATCAAATTGACATACTTGTCCTAAAGTAGATAAAAAGAATTAGAAAAATGAGACAAATATTAAGCTTTGTCATTTATGTATTGCGGATAATGATGCAACATTACATTTAAGTGAACAAAAATTTGTGGACTTTTCGGATCAGCAGATAATTTTGAAAATGAAATCTGATCCAGAAGTTGGAAATCAATTACAGTCAGGTGTGAGTGGGCCTCCTCTTTAATTTGAAGAACAGGGATGTAGGAAAGTCTGATTTTCAGATGTTTGTGAAGTGGATCATGATACGAACAAATGAGTTGTCAAAGGAGAAGAGTTGTTGACAATCATCAAACTGGAGATAGTTACTAAACCATTTCTAAAGAGGTTGGACTTCACCGATCCACAGGTAGATAGACCTTGCAGAAATGGATGAGATTCAGGAGCAGTATTACCCTTCACAGGCCCGGCGGATTAACACAAGTCTTGTTAAGACGCGAGTGTCCGCCAGTTCACAAAGGAACTGACAAAAACCAAACACTTGTTTTTGTGGTTAATGTTCATGAGTCCACAACAGTGGAGTGTATGGCAGTGGTTCAAGAACGCTGCCCATCTGAGGCTAGCTGAAGATTACACACACGAGCCAAAAGACTATTGGAACAATGTTTTGTGAACAAATGAAACCAAAATAGATCTTTTTTGGTTTAAATGGGAACTGCTATGCTTGGAGAAAGGACCACAGCTCCACAGCCACAACCCTTCGCTGAAACACAGCGGTGGCATCATGACGTGTTCTGCTGTATCTGGGCCAGGACTGCTTGCCATCATGGATAGAACAATGAAATCTGAATTACACCAGCAAACTGTACAGGCAAACTGCAGACGATCTGTTTGTGAGCTAAATCTCATGATAAAGTGTCATGCAGCAAGACAACGACCCTAAGCACAAAAGTCATCCTACCAAAGAATGGATAAAGAAGAATACATTTAAGATTGTGGAATGGCCAAGTCAAAATCTAGGGTTAGGGTTAGTTACAACTGTGTTATTTTTCATTTTAGTGTGTAAGCAATCACAAATAACTGTAGTCTGATTCACATGTGTGTGGGACAGAATCTAAAGTACTGGCAAAAATTCTCTGAAATAACACTAATTCGAATAGGCTCCCCATGGTGTCTGTACAGTGATCTGTTGTACAGAGACAGGATCAGAGGTGCAATTTATCCCAGATAATGACCCACTCTCACATTTCCAGTGTTAAAAGGTCATATTCTGTTACTGTGGTAACATGTTTACATCCCCCTACTGGTTATTGTCCCCCACACAGAGAGACTGAAGGGCATTAATCAGCCTGTAACAGCCTTCTCTGTGTTTACATGTGTGTGTTTACATGTGTGTTTACATATGTGTATATATTTACATGTGCATGTATATTTACGTGTGTGTTTACATGTGTGTTTACATATGTGTATATATTTACGTGTGTGTTTACATGTGCATGTATATTTACATGTGTGTTTACATGTGTGTTTACATGTGTGTATATTTACATGTGTGCATTTACATGTGCATGTATATTTACATGTGTGTGTTTACATGTGCATGTATATTTACATGTGTGTGTTTACATGTGTGTTTGCATATGTGTATATATTTACATGTGTGCGTTTACATGTGCATGTATATTTACATGTGTGTGTTTACATGTGTGTTTACATGTGTGTATATTTACATGTGTGTTTACATGTGCATGTATATTTACATGTGTGTGTTTACATGTGCATGTATATTTACATGTGTGTGTCTACATGTGTATATTTACATGTGTGTGTTTACATGTGTGTATATTTACATGTTTGTTTACATGTGTGTTTTTACATGCCTGTGTTTACATGCCTGTGTGTGAATGTGTGTGCATATATGTGTGTTCATGTGCAAATGCATGGATGTGTAACTTTTGGAGGTGGTGTTTATACTTTTAGAGGTGGTGTTTATACTTTTAGAGGTGGTGTTTATACTTTTGAGGTGGTGTTTCTATCTTTTGGAGGCGGTGTTTGAAGCTTTTGGAGGTGGTGTTTGTAGCTTTTGGAGGTGGTGTTTGAAGCTTTTGGAGGTGGTGTTTATACTTTTGGATAAATATACGTCCTGTGCTTTATGCCAGCCTTTGTTCGGCCCATGAAATTGTACTCACTGCATTAAACGTGTGTCTCCTATGGCAACTGCTTTGGCTGTATCATATCCCATAGACCAGAGCTGTATGGCAACTGTTTCCACCCCAGTGCCTGAGCCTCCAGCCAGAACTGTATTGTGCACTTCTGTATGTGTCCATTACTGCATGTGCACGGTGGTCTAATGGTGTGGAGAGTCGTTATCCAAGGTCGAGCCTTCAGTGTTTGCGAGACTGCCATCGCTGGAGTGATCTATACCATTAAATTGTGGCAGTCATTAATGTCTCCCCAGTTCATTTGGCTTTATGGATCTTTACTACAGAACTGCGGTGTGCCTCTCTTATCCTCACTGTGCCGTCAGTCTGCATGGTGCATACAGACTAACGAAAGAGAGAGAGACACACCATAGACATGAGACACATTCGAGAGAGAGAAAGAAAGAGAGAGGGAGAGAGACAGACACACCAGAGAGAGAAATAGAGAGAGACACACCCATGAGAGAGAGAGAGACAGATACACATAGAAGAAAGAGAAAAAGAAAGTCACTTGAGAGACACACACATGAGAGAGAGACACACATGAGAGAGACACTCACATGAGAGAGACACACAGGGTTTCTACTGCATAAAACAACACACACAAATCTTTAAATATAAAAATGATCTGTAATTAAATCAATTACAAAGCAGGGCCCCCACACATGTTGTTCTTAAGCTCTGCAGTACCAAGAGATGAGCAAAGAGAACAGTCCCCTCACTCACTACAGCAGCACACACTAACACTACACTAACACTATATTAACACTATACAATATTAACACTATACTAACACACTAACACTATATTAACACTACACTGATACTATATTAACACTACACTAACACTATTAACACTACACTATCACTATATTGACACTACGCTAACACACTAACACTATATTAACACTACACTGATACTATATTAACACTACACTAACACACACTAACACTATATTAACACTACACTATCACTATATTGATAATACACTAACACTATATTAACACTACACTAACACAATATTACCACTATACTAACACACACTAACACTCATGTTATTCTTAAGATCTGCAGTACCAAGAGATGAGCAAAGAGAACAGTCCCCTACACTTCTACACTAACACTATATTAACACTATACTAACACACTAATACACTACAACTACATTAACACACCACTAACACACACTAACACTACAGTAACACTACACTAACACAGACTAACACTACACTGACACACACTAACATTATACTAACACTACCACTACATTAACACACCACTAGCACACACTAACACTATACTAAAACTACACTACCACTACACTAGTGTTGCCATAGAGACAGGCTGACATAAACAGTCCTGCTACCTAAAGAGCAGAGTGTGTGTCAGCAGGGTCAGGACACACAGAGCTGCACTTCCTGACTGTACAAACTCCCTCAGATTAGAACCACATCCTTGAGCAAAATTAGTCCCACGTCCCCCGAGTTCAAACATCTCCCTGATGAGGAGAATCTGTCCTAGGTTCTTGGTGAACATAAAGAGTTCAGCACCCTGGACCATATAAAACAGCGTGTCCACTCTACGGTCTGAGGGACAGTGAGGGACCATATAACACAGCGTGTCCTCTCTACAGTCTGAGGGACAGTGAGGGACCATATAACACAGCACGTCCACTCTACAGTCTGAGGGACAGTGAGGGACCATATAACACAGCGTGTCCACTCTACAGTCTGAGGGACAGTGAGGGACCATATAACACAGCACGTCCACTCTACAGTCTGAGGGACAGTGAGGGACCATATAACACAGCACGTCCACTCTACAGTCTGAGGGACAGTGAGGGACCATGTCAAGCACCAAACATACAGAGCATTTTATAATGAAAAATTATAATAATATATCATAATTCTTATTGTTGTGTTGTTGTTGGTACTATTATAATTACTATTACTATATTATTAATCCACCACCACCACCACCACCACCATCATCATCATCATCATCATCATCATCATCATCAACAACAACAACAACAATAATAATTGAGAGACACTATAGAAAAGACACATGAGAGACACATACCAGAGAGACACCAAAGAGACACCAGAGAGACACCAGAGCGGAGGGGTTAAGGAGTCACACGAGCGGTTTTGATGGTGGAGAAAGTAATTGTGGTCACACTGAGGCTTGATGGCACTGTGTAAAAGTGTAAGCAGCACAGTGCCTTCACAAATGAAACAGAGAGAAAGAGAGAGAGAGATGGAGGGAGGGAGGGAGAGAGAGAGAAAGAGAGGTTGTTTGTGTGCTGTGTGTCTGTGTGCTGTGTGTCTGAGCTGTGGGTCTGCGCCTTTTCCAAGGGTTTGCTAGTGCAATCAGACTGTTCTTTAATAAAATCTGCAGTGTTGTGTCAAAGTGATGAATGGAGGTGTTGGTAGTGGCAGGGTTATAGGAAACAGGAGAGGGACATCTCAATAAACACAACTACTCAAACACTGCACAATGTGTAACACACACACACACACACACACACACACACACACACACACACACACACACACACACACACACACATTGCCTCATGGTCTTGCAGGACAGTTTGCTCTGTGTTGTGTTTGTTTACAGATGTGTGTTGTTGTTTACAGATGTGTGTTGTTGTTTACAGAGTGCAGTACGGAGAAGGCATCAGCTTTGTGGTGGTGAGGCCCAGTCACCTGCAGGCATGGGAGATCAAACACGAAGTCATGCCAGGCTCCGCCTCCATCTCCATATTCTGCCAGAGAAAGATCAGCTCCTCCAATGAGAGGTCTGTCCCATTATTGCATCATTTCCTGTTTATTTCTGTCAAGCTGTCACTGAGATCTCTAGAATTACACCAAACAAGCAGCTGCACTGAATAAATCGTCAGTGCTTCCTGTCTTCCCGCTCACCTGTCTTCCCGCTCACCTGTCTTCCCGTCTGCTTGTCTAACTGTCTACACGGGTTGCTTTTAGTACAGGAAGGTTTTTTGTTGCAGTCTTCTGAACTGCTCATTATAGCATTATGGCCCAAATATGTCAGTGAACTCTCCTTTGGATCCACTAAACTCCTGTGAAATGTCTCCCCTAATGCAACGGAGAAAAGCTCCACACGCCCTAAGTGAAGCGCCTGTCCCACGATCTGTTCACTCCCATAATACCCTGCCCCCCTCTCCTATACCTCCACACATCCATGTCTCCCAGTTCCCCTCCAACCTGGCTCCCCTGCTATAGCTTAAATTAGCTTTACTCCAATCTCTACACCCTCCTCCACCATACCTTTGTGGTGTGGGTGGGGGTTGCGGGGGAGGGGATGTTTGCGTAGCTGTTAGCATAGCACAAGGTTAGCTCCCCGAACTCCCGCTCACTCCGACGCACAGAAAGTGGCCAAGAGGGGGTTCTAATAGACACTCCTAAGATTTCAAGGTTCCCAAGATTTATAACCGTGTATCCCGAGATCCAAAAGGTGTGTAGAAATTCCCAAGTGACACGTGAAGTGGAAAATTTACGAAGCGTCCTCCGTGCAGCTGTCAGGGGCGCTAGTAATTGCCCACCGCGAGTCCTGGAGCGTGTTTATACTCGGGGGGTGGTGGGGGGGGGGGGGGGGGGGGGGTTCCTCGGTGCGGTCTGTGTTGCCGTGAGGCTCCTGCTGACACAAACGACGAGAGGGATGAAGGACAGGAGGAAGATGAAGAGAGAGGAGGAGGAGGATGGAGAAAGAGAGAGCAAGTTCATTTGTTTCTTCTGATCAGGTCCGCCCCTGGGGCCCGGAGGATCATGACGCCACCTCTGTGTGCTGTCCTGATTTCTGTTGTGTCATTTCATGATTGGAGCCCTGTATGTAGAAATATGGGCTGAAATCTAGAAACAGGCATCATCCAATTTTGTCATTGGGGCTGATGGAATTAGAGGTTGAAAAATGTAGCAGAGTGTGAAGACAGTAGCATATTGTTGCCTGGGTAACGTCACCTGGGTAACATCACCTGGGTAACGTCACCAGGATAATGGGCATCTCTGTCACTGCTGGTGTTGTCTCAGATCGTTTACCTGCTCAGCCTGGAACATCCATAACTTTGTGAGATTGGGCGTACACACACACACACACACACACACACACACACACACACACACACACACACACACACACACACACACACACACACACAATTACCACACCAGGTATAGATGGCATCCTCACACGGTGCAGCGACGCGCTTTATTGATCTGCTGCTGCTAACACACCCAGAATGGATTCCCAGCACCGGCTGAGATGGGGCCACCTGAACCAGAATAGAATTAAAGAAACGAGAATAGAATTAAAGAACAACAGGAGAGAAATGGAGGACAGAGGACAGAGAGACCTGCTTCTTCCTTTCTTTCTTCTTCCTTTCTTATTTTACGGTCTGTTTTCATATGGCATGTGTGTGTTAACGTGCCATTGTCGACAAACAACAGGATAGCTGAAGATTCAGTAAAGCACATAGCACACAGCATAGCACATAAAACAATACACACACACACACACACACACACACACACACACAATGTACATCACACACAGATAATGTACAACACACACACACACACACACAGATAATGTACAACACAGAGATAATGTACATCAAAAGTGCCTTGTTTAAAAGCAACAGCCAATGACATTTCAAAAGTCAATTCAGTTGAACATTGATGTTGAGGCACCATCATGATGCTGCACCTCCAGCCCTGACCCCACCCCACCCTCACCCTGCCCCCCACCACGCCCCTGTCCCGCTATCAGGTATTACAGTACTGTAAATTATCAGCAATTACAGTACTGTACAGTATAGGCTATTACAGTACTGTAGAGTATCGCCTATTACAGTACTATACAGTATCAGCTTTTGCAGTACTATACAGTATCAGCTTTTACAGTACTGTACATTATCGCCTATTACAGTACTATACAGTATCAGCTATTACAGTACTGTACAGTATCAGCTATTACAGTACTATACAGTATCAGCTAGTACAGTACTGTACATTATCGGCTATTACAGTACTGTACAGTATCGGCTAGTACAGTACTGTACAGTATCGCCTATTACAGTGCTATACAGTATCAGCTATTACAGTACTATACAGTATCAGCTATTACAGTAATGTACAGTATAAGCTATTGCAGTACTAAACAGTATCGGCTATTAAAGTACTATACAGTATAGGCTATTACAGTACTGTACAGTATAGGCTATTACAGTACTATAGAGTATCGACTATTACAGTACTATACAGTAAAGGCTATTACAGTACTATACAGTATAAACTATTACAGTACTATACAGTATAAGCTATTACAGTACTGTACAGTATTGGCTATTACAGTACTGTACAATATTAGGTTTTACAGTACTGTACAGTATAGGCTATTACAGTACTATACAGTATGAGCTATTACTGTACTGTACATTATTGGCTATTAGTACTATACAGTATCAGCTATTACAGTACTGTACAGTTTCAGCTATTACAGTACTATACAGTATCAGCTAGTACAGTACTGTATATTATCGGCTATTACAGTACTGTACAGTATCGGCTAGTACAGTACTGTACAGTATCGCCTATTACAGTGCTATACAGTATCAGCTATTACAGTACTATACAGTATCAGCTATTACAGTAATGTACAGTATAAGCTATTGCAGTACTAAACAGTATCGGCTATTAAAGTACTATACAGTATAGGCTATTACAGTACTGTACAGTATAGGCTATTACAGTACTATAGAGTATCGACTATTACAGTACTATACAGTAAAGGCTATTACAGTACTATACAGTATAAACTATTACAGTACTATACAGTATAAGCTATTACAGTACTGTACAGTATTGGCTATTACAGTACTGTACAATATTAGGTTTTACAGTACTGTACAGTATAGGCTATTACAGTACTATACAGTATGAGCTATTACAGTACTGTACATTATCAGCTATTACAGTACTGTACATTATCAGGTTTTACAGTACTGTACAGTATCATGTTTTACAGTAATGTACATTACATTTGGACCATGTTTGAGCATTTGATCTTGCATGTTACATGTTTATCTAACATGCTGGATGGTGCTCTGTCCTGGGTGTTGTCCTCTCTCCCCTCCCTGTGTCTGATTCAGTCCCCCAGGGGGCGCTGGTTTATGGATGAGTGTGCTGTGTGTAGTTGACTGCTGCTCCTCACTTGTGTGTGACTGGATGTAACAGCTGTGTGTTGATGTAAAAGCATCTTTGCGTAGGAGAGAGGCGCTGTGTAAATGTCACTTCATTCATCCAACTACAGTGTTTAATTGTGTTTTAAAGTATTTCAACTTTAATATCAGTAGAATTATTTCTTGGTCCTGTTCTGCAATCATCAGTGAGGCGTGTTTCATCCTACTGGACTGTGGTACTGGGACTCTATAACTGAGTATAGTGTAGTATAACAGAGCATAGTGTAGTATATTATATGTAGTATATAGTGTGACATGGAGTATAGTGTAGTAGAGTTTGCGCACACTATGTGCAGGTTAAATAAGATATTAGTACATGATTTCCAGAACAGAGAGGGAAGCATAAAAGATTACCACAAGCCCTGTGTGTGTGTGTGTGTGTGTGTGTGTGTGTGTGTGTGTGTGTGTGTGTGTGTGTGTGTGTGTGTGTGTGTGTGTGTGTGTGTGTGTGTGTGTGGTTAATATTTTACTGCCGGGGATGTTTTACTTACTGAGGAAAAGTAACCACACAGGGATAAACTCATATGAATAACAAACACATACACATCTTCATGCTCTCAAATACAGTGTGTATCTCTGAGACTGTCTGTGAGTGTGTATGTGTCCATGTGTGTGTGTGTGTGTGTGTGTGTGTGTGTGTGTGTGTGTGTGTGTGTGTGTGTGTGTGTGTGTGCGTGTGTGTGCGTGTGTGTGTGTGTGTGTGTGTGTGTGTGTGTGTGTGTGTGTGTGTGTGTGACTGTGCATGTGTCCATTTGTGTGCGTGTATGTGTGTGTTTGCATGTTAATTCCAGAGCATTGTTCACTCACTACCAACATCAGCTTTCTCTGACATACCATACACACACACACACACACACACACACACACACACACACACACACACACACACACACACACACACACACACACACACACACACACACACACAAACACACACACACACACACGCAGTTTGGGTCAGATCTCTCTTTAGCTCTTCACAGACATCTGCTCTTAAATGAGCATGCTCTTGCAGTGACCTTCTGACACTGTGGGCTGACCTCCGACCTCTTGGTAGCTCCACTGCCTTCTGTATATGACGGACATGCACAAACAGTTGCTTTGTTTTGACTCTTGCAATAATTATACCCATATGGTACTGCAGCAATCAGCATAGCAGTGACTTACCACTAAGTCCAGGTAAATTACTAAATAAATAATGTGAAGTGTACATATATTTAATTTAACTCCACACCTTCAACACTGCAGGGTTTAGCTCCACCCCTTACTGCTGGAGATCTTCAACACTGCAGGCTTTAGCTCCACCCCTTACTGCTGGAGATCTTCAACACTGCAGGATTTAGCTCCACCCCTTACTGCTGGACCTGTACTCAGACATGTACTTTGCTCTCTTGATCCAAACGGAACCTGTTGTCTTTTGGATCACTGAACAAGCTTCTTTGTAAAATGCTCTTAGCTGTTTTCAGCCTGTGCTAAGTGTTTGACTAAATGCACACTCTGAAGATTTGGACTGGAGCCTCAGAGAAAATAAAACAGGAGTTGTGTTTTTCATGCATTTATAATTGGCACCCACCAGTTACCCAAATAGTCTGTTTGCCAAACGTCTCGTACAGTACTTTGCAAAGCAAGCTTCAGATGTTTGTTATTGTGTGCTGGTCGTCGCTGTTTACAGATGTTTGAGGTTGTGTGTAGCTATTTGAAATTGTATAACGATTTGTGGTAGTTTCTACCTAAGTGTAGCTGTTTGAGGTTGTGTGTAGCTGTTTGAAATTGTATAACGATTTGTGGTAATTTGTACCTAAGTGTAGCGGTTTGAGGTTGTGTGTAGCTGTTTGAAATTGTATAACGATTTGTGGTAGTTTGTACCTAAGTGTAGCTGTTTGAGGGTGTGTGTAGCTGTTTGAAATTGTATAACAATTTGTGGTAGTTTGTACCTAAGTGTAGCTGTTTGAGGTTGTATAACGATTTGTGGTAGTTTGTACCTAAGTGTAGCGGTTTGAGGTTGTGTGTAGCTGTTTGAAATTGTATAACGATTTGTGGTAGTTTGTACCTAAGTGTAGCTGTTTGAGGGTGTGTGTAGCTGTTTGAAATTGTATAACAATTTGTGGTAGTTTGTACCTAAGTGTAGCTGTTTGAGGTTGTATAACGATTTGTGGTAGTTTGTCCCCAAGTGTAGCTGTTTGAGGTTGTATAACAATTTGTGGTAGTTTGTACCAAAGTGTAGCTGTTTGAAATTGTGTAACAATTTGTGGTAGTTTGTACCTAAGTGTAGCTGTTTGAGGTTGTGTAGAGGTTGTTGGTTGTTTGTAGCTGTTTGAAGTTTGAGTTTATGTGTAGCTGTTTGAAAGTATTTGTAGCTGTTTGAAGGTATTTGTAGCTGTTTGAGGTTTGTAATAGTTTGAAGTTGTGTAGCAGTTTGTGGCGGTTTGTGGTGGTTGTGGCTGTCTGTGGTGGTAGTAGCTGTCTGTGGTGGTTGTGGCTGTCTGTGGTGGTTGTGGCTGTTTGTGGTGGTTGTGGCTGTCTGTGGTGGTAGTAGCTGTCTGTGGTGGTTGTGGCTGTCTGTGGTGGTTGTAGCTGTTTGTGGTGGTTGTGGCTGTCTGTGGTGGTAGTAGCTGTCTGTTGTGGTTGTAGCTGTCTGTGGTGGTTGTGATGGCTGTCTGTGGTGGTTGTAGCTGTTGGTGGTGGTTGTGGCTGTCTGTGGTGGTAGTAGCTGTCGGTGGTGGTTCTGGCTGTTGGTTGGCCATCCCAGGTGCAGGCTTGCGTATCCCATGGAAGTGCATTGGACCAACACTTTAACTGCTTTGAATACAGGAAATATCAGATAATTATATTATGTGCGCTCATCACATTAGTGATACACACCACTATTAGTATAAATTACTATTATAAATGTGTTCCTCTGTTTTCCAGGAAAATATAGGGCATTTGTTTAAAGAACTTTTAAAAAATCTTGTTAGAGGAGAGGAATGTGTGGATACAGACGCAGGTGAATGTTATTTTTAGACCATGAAGTTTAAAATAATTGTGAACAACCCTTTACCTCTCTCTCTCTCTCTCTCTCTCTCTCTCTCTCTTTCTCTGGAACTGTGTGTAACACTATGTATGCAATGAAGTTGCTCTCTGGTGTCTCTTTGTAACTTATGCAACACATCAACTGTGCGTGTGTGTGTTTGTGTGTGTGTGTGTTCCTGCATGTGTGTGTACCTGACCCATGGGAAAGAGGCTATGTGTTAACGGTATTTACTGTGTTAACAGTATTTGTTGTGTGTTAACGGTATTTACTGTGTTAACAGTATTTGTTGTGTGTTAACGGTATTTACTGGATCAGAGTGATTCCAGTGCTGCTCAAGCTCCCTCTCTGTGACTCTCTCTGTCATTCTCTCTATCTCTCCCTCTCTTTCCCTCTCTCTCTCGATTTCTCTCTCTCCCTCTCTCTCTCTGTCATTCTCTCTCTCTCCCTCTCTCTGTCATTCTCTCTCTCCCTCTCTCTCTGTCATTCTCTCTCTCCCTCTCTCTCCCTCTCTCTCCCTCTCTCTCTCTCTCTCTCTCTCTCTCAAGAGGAAGGATGTCCTAGTGCTTCCTAACCACTTACCCTAACCCTAACTCCTAACCACTAACCCTACCTACCCTAACCCTAACTCCTAACCCCTAACCCTACCTACCCTAGCCCTAACCCTAACCCTCACCCTTTCATCACTGAAGGTGATGAAACTTCACCTTCTCCTTCTCTGCTCCAGTTCATACACCTCCTGCATCTGCACTTTTGCTCCACATTTACAGTTCCCAGATTTGGTTGTGGGTATTTTCGGCCTCAGAAATTGTCAGAACTCCATCACATTAAGGCAAAGAACCAATGAGCCCCAAAAAACCCAAAAGTTCACTTGAATTTTAGTACTTTATCAGGAAGTAATTCTACACCTTAAAAGTAAGTCCTGATGAATTTGGAAGTAAATTAAGATCAGACTCACCTTATGCTCTATGAGATCAGACTGCACACATTGTCAACAGACACTTTGATTAATAACAGGATGCGTGATGATCCTCCAAATACTGTGATTATAAGCTGCTCTGCGCCTGTTAACACAGGAAGTTCCACTCTTCACTTCCTGTCCTTGCATAATTGCAGATGTGGCAGCCATGTAGAGTTGCACGTCCTCTAAAATTTATATCATTCACTGAATAAACATTCCAGGCTACTGCTTTGGGTCGTACTGACGCGTGTGTAATTTCTGTTCACTTGTTTCGTAGGCGGTACGGAAATGACAAGCCTGTTAATTAGCACATGAGCATGTCTGCCTGGTGTGCGTTTCTTTGTGGTGGTCTGATGTGGTGTTTGAGTGACTTCGTTCTGAGGAACAGGTGTGCTGATGGACTGCTATTTATGGGTATTTATGATGTTTGATGCTTAAACATTAGTATGGCCATTGCTAGCAAATAATGTGGTGACAACATAACTACATGACATCTAAAGGATGAAGTTTAAAGAATTAAGTCTAAAGGATGAAGTCTAAAGGATGAAGTTTAAAGAATAAAGTCTAAAGAATGAAGTCTAAAGGATGAAGTCTAAAGGATGAAGTCTAAAGGATGAAGTTTGAGGATGACGTCTAAAGAATGAAGTTTAGGAATGAAGTTTAAGGATGAAGTCTAAATGATTAAGTTTAAAGGATGAAGTCTAAAGGATGAAGTTTAAGGATGACATCTAAAGGATGAAGTTTAAGGATGAAGTCTAAATGATTAAGTTTAAAGGATGAAGTATAAAGGATGAAGTCTAAAGGATGAAGTTTAAGGATGACATCTAAAGGATGAAGTTTAAAGGATGCAACTGTAGAATATAGGGCAAGAGGAGAGGTGGTCTCTCACCTGACAGCCTCACTCTGTCTGTCCTAATCATGTTTCTGTCTGTTGTGATTAACATGTCTGAATAACTCTGACACTGTTGCTGCCCCCCCCCCCCCCCCCCCACACACACACACGCACCCTCCCTACACACACACAGGCACCCACCCCCCAATCCACACAGAACACACACACACACACCTCTCCTACACTCACACACACAAACACACACACACACACACACAAACACACCACCCTGCACGGAACACATGCACAAACACACACACACACACACACACACACACACACACACACACACACACACACACACACACACACACACACACACACACACACACACACACACCCCTCACATACACACACACACACACACACACACATACATACGCACCCTCCATACACACACACATGCACCCACCCCCCAATCCACACAGAACATACACACACACCTCTCCTACACTCACACACACACGTGCATCTGTGTGACATGCACACATACATAGTCCATCACATACAAGCTGACACATCCTCTCGGGATTGATTAGCAGTCAGGTGTGGTGCCCGATATTTACCTGTGCAGAAATGTACTAACGAGCATCTGTTTCAGCTTTATGTGACAGAGATTCTCACACACTTCCTATACAGGGAGAAAGAGAGAGAGAGAGAGAGAGAGAGAGAGAGAGAGAGAGAGAGAGAGAGAGAGAGAGAGAAGAGAGAGAGAGAGAGAGAAAGAGAGAGAGTGAGGCTGACAGGTGGAAAGAGAGAAAGGGAGAGGGTGAGAATGGAAGAAAACTTTTTACTGGATGAGTTCATTTGTATGTTGAGCCTTTTAGATCAGTGAAATTCTTGGGCAAACAATACTTGTGTATACATGCAAAACACACACACATGCAAATAAAACACACAAATACAAATGAAATACAAATATGAAACACATAAGAAACACTCACACATACATATGAAACATTCGTACGCAGATATGAAACACACTCATGAAACACACATATGACACAGTGATTTTATGACTTTCATTCTCCCTCTTTATAGAAGGCTGAAGAAGAACCAACCATAACTGTACATTCAGAGGGAGGCTGTTTTTTTTCTAAGACATATATATATATATATATATATATATATATATATATATATATATATATATATATATATATATATATCTACACAGGTGTTCGTTCTCCACAGGTGTTGTCGCTGTGTGCTCTGTTGCCGTGGCGTCCAGCCTTCCCTGTTGTGTTTACTCCTACTTCGTTATGTTTACTGGTTTCGCCTCACAGTTATTGCTACGCACCCCGTAGGACTCCACACTCCACAGTTCATACACACTCTGCACTTGTGGTTCTGTGTGTTGGTTAAGTGTGTCCAACATGATCCAAGGGCACTGTGCTGGACAACAACACAAGTACCCTCTCTCTGTCTCTCTGTCCTTGTCCCTCTCTCTGTCTCTCTGTCCTTGTCCCTCTCTCTCCCTCTCTTTCTCTCCCCCTCTCTCCCGCCTCTCGCTGCCCCTCTTTCTCTCTCCCCCAATCTCTCCCCCCTTCCTTCTCTCTCCCCTTCTCTCTCCCCCTTTCTCTCCCTCTCTCTCTGTCTCCCTCTTTCCCTCTCTGTCTCTCTCTTTCTCTCCCCCCCCCTCTCTCTCTCTCTCTCAGTGGTGTACCCACTTCTTTGTTTGATATGAAGAGCGTTCACGTTTAATCTCTTGCTCCTACATTGAGGGGGTGTGTGTGTCATTCCCAGCCTGTTTGTATTGGCCCTCACAGCCGAGTGGTTCCTGCTGTACTGAGGTTTGCGAGTGTTCTGCTGCTAACCTTTACACAGCACTATGGAAACACACAAAGAGACAAATGGAGGAGAGAAATTCAAATGCATTCACATACCTGAGTCCAAAAAGTCCATATCCCAGTTGTATCCGCATTAATAGCTCTGGCAATAATATGTTCTGTAAGCTACAAGATCAGTATGGCATAAACACAGATGATAAACACATAACTGCACACACACACACACACACACACACATTCACGCAAACACTCAATTAAACAAACACATATACATATAAACACAGACACACGTACACATAAACACACACACACACACACACACACACACACACACACACACACACACACACACACACACACACACACACACATGCCCTGATATGTGAAGGTCATTCTGTTATTTGTTCATGTTCTATCAAGGTGTAAGTGAATGTGATTGAAAATTGAATTCACCCATTTCCTGTGTGTGTGTGTGTGTGTATCTGGTGTGTGTTGGATGTGTATGACAACTTGTGGTGGGCAGGGTGTTTCTGTGCACATTGTGTGTGTGTGTGTGTGTTTTGGAACATTAGAGTGCGGCGTTTTTAGGACATTAGAGTGCAGTGTGTTTGGGAACATTAGTGTGCGGTGTGTTTGGGAACATTAGAGTGCAGTGTGTTTGGAAACATTAGTGTGCAGTGTGTTTGGGAACATTAGTGTGCGGTGTGTTTGGGAACATTAGTGTGCGGTGTGTTTGGGAACATCAGAACGTGGTGTGTTTGGGAACATTAGTGTGCGGTGTGTTTGGGAACATTAGTGTGCGGTGTGTTTGGGAACATCAGAACGCGGTCTGTTTGGGAACATTAGTGTGCGGTGTGTTTGGGAACATTAGTGTGCGGTGTGTTTGGGAACAAGCTCTCAGACCTCTGGACAGGCAGGTTGGTTTTCTCAGCGGTGTTGGGACTGTAGGATCGTGCTGCCTTTGACAGATTCTCACCGCATGTACGTTCTGTGCAGCGAGTGAGAACCAGTTCCCTTGTGTGAGACCCACAGTCCCTGTGTGTGAGACTCACAGTTCCCGTATATGAAACCCAAAGTCCTTGTGTGTGAGACCCACAATCCCGTGTGTCCCCACGCAGACAAAACACACACATGTGCACACACACAAACCACACACACTCACACACGGCCCAAGAAACACACATATATACACACTGACTGCCTAAGAAACACACACTGTACAAACTATTGTACATACACATGCCTCACACACGTGTTTTAATCATATAAAAGGTTTCATGACTACAGCACATCTGTGTGGTAGGCCAGCAGCCCTGCACTATATATGTAGATTAACACTGTACACTGTAACGTTCTGGCACCATATATGTAGATTAACACTGTACACTGTAACGTTCTAGCACCATATATGTAGATTAACACTGTACACTGTAACGTTCTGTCAGCACTCTGACTCCACCTTCCGCCCTAAACTGTGACTCCGCCCTCATTTCCACTCACTCCATAGTCAGTACCTCCAGGTGCTTCTCTGTCCCTCCTCCCATCTTCTCTCTGTCTCTCCTCCCTCCTGACCCCTAACCCCTAACCTCTAACCCTCCTCCCTCTTGACCCCCAACCCCTAACCCTCCTCCCTCCTGACCCCTAACCCCTAACCTCTAACCCTCCTCCCTCTTGACCCCCAACCCCTAACCCTCCTCCCTCCTGACCCCTAACCCCTAACCCTCCTCCCCCCTAACCCCTACCCCTCCTCACCCCTAACTCCTAACCCCTAACCCTCCTCCCTCCTGCTTGCTTTGCCAGAGTCTCTTCCTCCTACCCCTCCTCTTCCTCCGGCTGTGCGGTTCTGACATGCACAAGCAGGATGTGTCCCCTGCCCGCTGGCTCGTGTCTCGGGTCTCCCGCAGGGTTCTGAGTGAGCTCCGATCAGGCAGCGGGTCCGGAGACTCGGCCGGGTTGATGGCTCCTGCGTCTGGGTCTGCAGTGAAGCTTCTCCTCCTTTGAGTGTGTGCCAAGCGTTCTGCTGTCTGCTCTCCCCACTCCCTCTGTGGGTGGTCTCACCAGCTCAGAAGATCCAACCACTTTAAGAAGAGGATCCAACACACAAACACATATTCTTATCAGACATTTGTCTGTCTCTGTGCGTGGTTTATTCTTATCAGACATTTGTCTGTCTCTGCGTGGTTTATACTTATCAGACGTTTGTGTCTTTGTGTGTGGTTGATTCTTATCTGATGTTTGTGTTTCTCTGTGTGTGGTTGATTCTTATCTGATGTTTGTGTTTCTCTGTGTGTGGTTTATGCTTATCAGACATTTGTCTGTCTCTGTGAGTGGTTTATGCTTATCAGATGTTTGTCTTTGTGTGTGGTTTATGATTATCAGGTGTTTGTGTGTGGTATTGTGTATACACTGCTCAGGTCAGTGGTTTGTGTAAGGTTTGGTATAAACAACATTTGCATTAGAGATTAAGTTACAAGGAACACACACACACACACACACACACACACACACACACACACACACACACACACACACACACACACACACATGCATATACTTAAATATGTGAAGCATCAGCTTTGACAGCTTTACCCAGTGTGCATATAGTTTAAATCTGTGAATATAATTGTGTGTGTGTGTGCGTGTGTGCGTGCGTGTGTGTGTGTGTAATGACAGGCAGCAGGATAGCTGGCCTAATTCAGTCACTTTGATGGGGGCTGTAGTGTATTAGTCCCTAAATATCCTGCCTGTATTTATAGAGTTTATTCCCTATGACCCTCAGACACACACACACACACACACACACACACACACACACACACACACACACACACACACACACACACACACACTCCATTTCCATGTGTACTCTCCACACCTTCGGTTACAAGCCTGTCCCTGGTCTCAGTTTTTTCAGTGGAAAATTTTTAAATAAGACATATTAACAGTTTTCATATTTCACATTATAGTCATAATGGGTAAGTGAAATGACTCCGAGAGGAAGTGCTTTTATTTCTGGTTCATTTAGTCAGAAGAGCATAAAACCAACCCAGAGGGTTTGTGAATGTTGAGGCTAGTTTTGGTTTAGAGTAGTTTTATATGGAGCTACTTGGGGTACTAAACCCTTTCCTTGCCACATCAGACACCTCCATCAGACATAACCTGACATCTTTGGTGTGGTAGATAAATTTACTTTTTGTTGTAATTCTTTTTCTCCTGAGAGCCATGTTTATGTTCTCTGATGTATGACCCTCCTTCACAGAAAATGCCACATTGTAAAGGAATAAAAATAAGCTCGGGTGCTGCTTCTGAAATATCCAAAGCCTCTAGAATATCACTGATACACTCAAATCTTAATCTGAACCTCTAGAATATCACTGATACACTCAAATCTTAATCTGAACCTCTAAAATATCACTGATACACTAAAATCTTAATCTGAACCTCTAGAATATCACTGATACACTCAAATCTTAATCTGAATCTTTAGAATATCACTAATACATTCACATCATAATCTGAACCTTTAGAATATCACTGATACACTGTCAAATCTGAATCTGAGCCACTAGAATATCACTGATACACTTTCAAATCTGAATCTGAACCTCTAGAATATCATTATATCAAATCTGAATTTAAAGCATCCAATTTGATAGACTGGTATATGATATATTTACTAATTTCTTCATCTTTGTGGACACATAAATGAGGTATGCATTAACTCTGTGGGGGTGTGCTGTGTGCTGAATGATGAAGACAGAAAAGACGTGTAATAACAGAGAGAGCATCCTGAACACCCCCCCCCCCCTCATTCTGTCTATTTTCAGCTAAGGTGAACACCAATAAAATTCTTTAATGAGACAACCTGGAGATATCCTAATAAATGATTAAAAGATTAGATATATGAATAGGCCTTTTTATTCAGGAAACTTTATGTACTTAAAACTTAAATATGATTTTTTATCTCTCTCTCTCTCTCTCTCTCTCTCTCTCTCTATATATATATATATATATATATATATATATATATATATATATATATATATATATATACTTAATATTTTTCTGTTGTTTTACTGAAACGTATTTAAGAAATGTGCCATATTTGTCAGTTGTGATTTTTCACCGCAATCGAAATTTGTCCTCCGCATTTACCCATCTGTGCGATTAGAACACACACACACAAACACACACTAGTGATTACTAGGGGGCTGTGGATCACACGTGCCCAGAGCGGTAGGCAGCCCTAGCCCAGCGCCTGGGGAGCAGTTGGGGGTTAGGTGCCTTGCTCAAGGGCACCTCAGTCATGGCCTCAGGCCTGGGAATTGAACCCACGACCCTCTGGTCACAGGACCAGTTCCCTACCACAGGACCATGACTGCCCCCACTGTGAGGTTTACTGTGAGGTTTATGTTCATCAATTTCATTTTTGAGGGTTGTGAGTTGCCAGCAGACTACATGAAACATGGAATCAGAGCATGTGCAAAAGTAAATGAACCACAGCTGCATTAATTAAGTCAGTTAGCTCAAAGACTCAGGTGAAACACATGTTAGTGCTCAATTAATCAATTAAGCAGACCAATCAAATGAGACATCCTTGGGAAAAGATTTGAGCCACATTGATTAAAAGGGAGAGGAAACCAACCAAACCACTGTCATGCCAAGACATAAAACAAACAGATTAACAATGCGGAAAGTAAAGAAGACATCCTAGAACATCAGGAGGTGGTGACAGCACATTAGTCTGGAGAAAGATACAAGAGCATCTCCAAAAAATCCCAGCCCCACCCATCCACTGTCATTTACAAATGGAGGACACTCAGCTTCACCACAACTCTGCACAGAAGTGGACGGCCATCAAACTTACACCAAGAAGCTACAGAACAATAATAATTCAGGTAAAGGCCAAACCCACACATCACCCCCAGAGAGTTGCAGACCTCTCTGGCAGCATCTGGGATAAATGAACATGAGTCTACAATCAGGCGAGAAATCAATAGAGATGGTATTCATGGGAGAATTGCTAGAAGAAAGCCTCCGCTCTCAAGAAAGAACAAAGTTGCCTAATTAAACTTTGCCAGAGAGCACTTGGACATACCAGAGGCTTTCTGGAAGTCCATTCTCCGGACAGGTGAATACAAAATGTAATTGTCTGGACATAATCACAGGTTCCATGTTTGAAGAAAGGTCATCACAGCATATAAAGAAGATAACCTCCTCCCAACAGTGAAGCGTGGTGGTGGGAGCGTGAAGGTGTGGGCCTGCTTTTCTCTCTCCAGACCTAGACGACTCCATATTATCCAGGGAACCATCAGTTCCCAGACCTATCAACAATGTCTTGACCAGAATCTCCCGCCATCAGTCAGGGAGTTGAAGCTGGGGTGGAAATGGGGTTATGCGTTTGCATTCTAGCAAAACTACCAAGGGATGGCTTAAGAGAAAGAAGATGTGCACTCTGGTTTGGTCATTTGGCCAATGGATGTTTGCTTGAAGTAATGGCTGCACAAGGAGGTGCCACAAGCTACTGACTAAAAGAGTTCACATACTTTTGCACTTGACAGATTTAACATTTTTTGAGAGAAAAGTTATTTTGTTACATAGATAATATAAATAAATATATACATTTGAATAATTAATTTGTTTTTTTTTTCTGTGGCCCTTATTTGGAACGTCTGATTTACAAATTGAGATTTACATTTTTTTTTTTTTAGAAAACATTGACCATGTTTGGATGGTTCACAAACTTTCAAGCAGCAGTGTGTGTGTGTGTGTGTGTGTATTATTAGTTAGTTGGCAGCAATTCATAGAATCTCATAGAAACCCCTGACATTCCCACCCAGACACTAACACTAACCACCCCAACTCTAACCCTAAACTCCTCCAATCATTATGGTTAATGGCTTCCTGTGAAACCATATGAGTAGAAGTTGGTAAGAGAAAATCACTCTCTACTATGGAA
>NC_135213.1:34110824-34160824 GCF_052324685.1 Brachyhypopomus gauderio | reverse complement strand
TCTCTGTCCGTCTCTCTCTGCCTGTCTCTCTCTGTCCGTCTCTCTCTGTCCGTCTCTCTCTGCCTGTCTCTCTCTGCCTGTCTCTCTCTACCTGTCTCTCTCTGCCTGTCTCTCTCTGTCCGTCTCTCTCTGCCTGTCTCTCTCTGCCTGTCTCTCTCTACCTGTCTCTCTCTACCTGTCTCTCTCTACCTGTCTCCCTCTGCCTGTCTCTCTCTTCATCTGGGATTCTGTGCTCTCCCTCTAACATTCCTTGTGTCTAAGTTGGACAATAATCAGGTCAGTGCCTGTGTTTATATTTAGCCAGAGCTGTGTGCCACGCTGTGATTCTGCCGTAGTGATGCTTTGGACTTCGACCCAAAGCTCGGCGCTGTCTCCCTGAACATGCTGCAGCAGGTCAGCTCTCTGAACAGTACCGGGATGACTAAACGGTGGCCCCGCTCCCACCCTGCTCCATCTTTGTTGACCTAAGCATGGCCACGCCCCCAGCCTGTTCAGTGACAGGTTGACTGAGACAAGGCCACGCCCCCAGCCTGTTCAGAGACAGGATGACAGTATTGTGTGATGCTTAACCTCTTTCCAGAAGGGATCACATGGTCTGGATCACGTCGGATGGGCAGTGTTAGTATGTGTTTCACACCTATATTGCATATAGTGTGTAGCGTGAGTGTGTGTTTACCTGAGTATACACGATGATCTGGTTCTCTTCTTTTTCCTTCTACTTTCTCTCTTTCTCTTTCTCTTTCTAATTCTCTGTTATTGTTTCTTTGTAATTGTCAAAGTACTCACATTGTCTGTCTTTCTCTGACCATATTTCAAAATATGGTGTGTGTTTGTGCATGTGTGTGTGTGTGTGTGTGCAGGTGTGTGTGTGTGTGTGTGTGTGTGTATAAACACAGTGATGAGGACACTCTGCTTTCACTCATGTTCAGGTGGTGTAATTGTTGTGTGTGTGTGTGTGTGTGTGTGTGTGTGTGTGTGTGTGTGTGTGTGTGTGTGTGTGTGTGTGTGTGTGTGTGTGTGTGTGTGTGTGTGTGTAAATCTCCCCCTATCTTATGTCTCCCTGCCATCGACTCCCGTCAGTGATGGTGAATTAATCCAACTGACAAGGAACCTAACCTCTAACCTCTAACCCCTAAACCCTCAGCACAGGGGCAGCTGCTGTGCCATTGACCTCTGCCCCTAATTTATAACCAGAGAGAGAGACAGACAGAGAGAGAGATAGAGGGAGAGAGAGAGAGAGGGAGAGGGAGAGGGAGAGAGGCAGATGGAGAGAGAGAGAGTTCAAGCCCATGGCATGTACTGATTGATCTTGTTTCTATCTGTTTTGTTGCTCAGACATGAGTCTGAAGTGTCAGTAACAGGTAATTCTCTTTCTGTGTGTGACTGCTGTGGGAGTTTATAGATTATTAATATTCTATCATAATTCTAACATAATTCTTATTGTCTTGTGCTTAGTGATAAGCAGAATTTAATATGACACAGGACTATCTTCTCTAGTAATGTAGCATGTATCTCCACACCGCGGTGACACAGAAAGGTTAATAAGAGTAATATATTCTCACCCAGGCGCTGCCCTTCTGTCTTTGACATTAATTACACACCCCATGTGAGCACCGCCTTACAACACTGGTCCAACCACCAAGTACTGCTGCCCCATTCACACTACACCTTCCCTCATGTACGAGACAACCCTCCACCCTAAAACTACCTTCTACCCTCCAAACACCCTGGTACCCCCACACCACTCCAAACACCCTGGTACCCCCACACCACTAAACTGTACTCCCTACCCCAACCACCCGGTGCCCCGTGCCCCAAAACCTTACGCAGTTGGTCACCATCCATCCTGGCATGGCGATGGATGGTGGGGGTGACTGTTATTGACCAATCAGAGTAATCTGTCCGTGATACTCATGAATAATGCATTTTATTGCATTGCTGATGAGCGAGGCTCTGCTGTAGTGTGTCTGAAGTTCTACAGTGTCCCGTAACAGAGGAGACACTATTCCCACTTTATATAGTGTCCTTCAGGGGACAGTGAAGATGAGAGACCAGGTTACTCTTGTTCATATGCTGGTTAATTAAATATCAGAAATTCACTATGATACAGCTTCATACAACTAATACATCTAACCCTAACACTAACACTGCCCCTAACACTAACACTGCCCCTAACACTAACACTGCCCCTAACACTACACCTCACACTAACACTACCCTTAACACCAACACTAACCTCAACACTAACACCACACCTAACACTAACACTAGCCCTAACACTAACACTAGCCCTAACACTACACCTCACACTAACACTACCCTTAACACCAACACTAACCTCAACACTAACACTACACCTAACACTAAAACTACCCCTAACACTAACACTGCCCCTAACACTAACACTAGCCCTAACACTACACCTCACATTAACACTACCCTTAACACCAACACTAACACTACACCTAACACTAACACTACCCCTAACATTAACACTGCCCCTAACCCTGTCCTTTAACCCCAACCCCAACTATTACCCTAACCCTGTCCTTTAACCCTAACCCTCCACCATTACCCTAACCCTGTCCTTTAACCCTAACCCTCCACCATTACCCTAACCCTGTCCTTTAACCCCAACCCCAACCATTACCCTAACCCTGTCCTTTAACCCTAACCCTCCACCATTACCCTAACCCTGTCCTTTAACCCTAACCCTCCACCATTACCCTAACCCTGTCCTTTAACCCCAACCATAACCCTAACCCTGTCATTTAACCCTAACCCTAATCTTTTAAACCCTAACCCTTTAACTGCAGATCTCAAACATTCAAAATTGAAGAGCTACATCTCTGATACTCCATGTTATTCTCTTGCAGTCTTTCACTTCACTTGTCTTTAACGGGTGATGTAATGTCATTCTCATTAGGCTCAGTGGGACACAATTCATTCAGATTCAGACAGCAACCCGCCCAGTTCTCTAACATGCTTGGTGCTTGGTGCTGACACACACACACACACACACACACACACACACACACACACACACACACACACACACACACACACACAAACACACATACATGCACGCATACACACATACATTAAACAAGAGTATGATAGGTTTAGGGTTGAGAAAATGGTTAGAATTAAAGTTTATGTTTAGATTTTAGGTTAGGTTTTTGTTGGGATGAAAGGATTAGGATTAAATGTTAGGTTTAGGGTTGGGATTAATGGGTTAAAGGACTCTCAGCCTTGACTCCTGAGTAGACTGGGTAAAGTAGAGTCTGGGTAGAAACTTTGTGTTAATAGGAACTTCATTACTGATCTGATATGGACTGTGTAGAGAAATAGATCCTATTTCTCACTGAAAACCTAAATGATCTCACAGCCACAACGCTTCACCACAGATACAGCTATACTGACAGTTATAGACACACAGCTATACAGACGCCTTTCTTTTTCAAGCATTTTATGGCACACCACTATAGATGTTACCCCCCATCGCCATGAGTCTAAGTGGCTGTGGCCAGCCTGAGTGGGTGGGGTCAGTCTGAGTGGGTGGGGTCAGTCTGAGTGGGTATGCTCATGAACACTGCATAATGAGTAGATTTGACACAGATAGACACAGACTTGGAGGAAATGGCTTTTAGACACATGGCCGTGGGCTGGAAAGTGACCGTATGGTGTCGAATCTTTGGATATTAATGGACATTGACTGGAGTCATTGATTTTTTTCCATAGAAACATTTGCCTCTGTCTGGCTGCTTTGCACACTGAAACTTCATGTAGCTGAGCTAACTTAGGGTTAGGGTTAGGGTTGGGGTTAGGGTTGGGGTTAGACTGTTCAAGCAGATCTACTTGAGCCTCTGGCATGTTGGGAAAAGGAATTCAATTATCTGAAATTGTCTATATCAAATTATCATTATGAAATTAGCATGATCACATTAGCATGGTCAAATGTGCATATTTAGCTTTATCAAATAATGTGTAATTGTGATATTTATAAGTGTTTGATGAATGTTTACTATATATGTTAATATAGTGTATGTTAACATCAGTGTTTTAGCACAATTCTATTTGCAGAGAGACATTTTCAGATGAACCGCTGTAGCATTCAGATTACACACTAAATACTTCAGTTTGTGAGTGTGTGTGTGTGTGTGTGTGTGTGTGTGTGTGTGTGTGTGTGTGGGGGAGTTTGTGTGGGAGTTTGTGTGTTGGGGGAGTGCGTGCGTGTGTGTGTGTGTAGAAGTATGTGTGGGAGTTTGTGTGTGTGTGTGTGTGGAAGTAGGTGTGGGGGTTTGTGTGTGTGTGTGTGTGGAAGTAGGTGTGGGAGTTTGTGTGTGTGTGTGTGTGTGTGTGTGCAGGTATTTTAGTGTCTGCAGTACCAAGCTGCAGTATACAATTATACATTAGTTTTGTTTTTTTTTGCTGCCTGTTTCCGCCTCTCTCTCTCTCTCTCTCTCTCTCTCTCTCTCTCTCTCTCTCTCTCTCTCTCTCTCTCTCTCTCTCTCTCTCTGTCTGTCTGTCTGTCTGTGTGTCTCTCTCTCTATCTTTCTCTCTTTGTGTCTCTCTCTGTCTGTCTCTCTCTCTCTCTTTGTGTGTGTCTCTCTCTGTCTCTCTCTCTTAAACCCCCGCACATGCATGATGTAGTGTGCTCAGGTTCTGATGTGCCTCTCACTGCTGTTATTAGTTTAGTTTTATTATACCTGACTGTAAAAAGTCTTTAATTGGAAAGTTTTATATTGCTTTTAGCTTCTACTCTAAACCTCTCTTTATTTTTACCCTTAATATAAACTTAAAGCTAAATGGCTGGAAGGAACAGAATATTACACTGAATTGGGGGTAACGCAGGTACATACTGTGTATGGAATATTGATTAAACAGTCAGCACTACAGCCGTACATATGTGTATACTTCAGCACTACAGCCGTACATATGTGTTCACTACAGCCGTTCGTATGTGTTCACTACAGCCGTACACATGTGTATACTTCAGCACTACAGCCATACGTATGTGTTCACTACAGCCGTTCGTATGTGTTCACTTACTACCCACACTTACTTATTAGACTCTCCACAGAATAGTTGTGGTCTCAGCCAAGCGATGACATAGATGTAGTGATATGAGTGATGTGTGTGTCTGAACCCAACGCACTGATTTTACAGTTGCTTGTGAAAATTCTTTGATTGAATGTTCATCACTCCTGAAGTAGATCATGGTCAGGGTCAGGGTCAGGGTCAGGGTCACTCAACTGTGCCCTTGAGATTTACCCTTGGCAGGTGTGGCGTGTTTGTGTCTCAGTGCTAGGGTTAGAGGTTAGGGGCTAGGGTCTCGGTTTAGGGACCCTATCCATGTTCTCCCCCTGTCTGTGTGGGTTTCTTCTGCAGTCTCTGGTCTTCCTACTGTCCAAGGTCGTCAAGGTTAGATTAAAACTGCCTACCTTAAAAACATTGTCCTGTTGAGTGTGTAAATGATTGTGTGTCTGTATGTCCAGTGGCAGATGGTGCTCTGTCCCGGGTGTTGTCCTCTCTCCCCTCACTGTGTCTGATTCAGTCCCCCAGGGGGCGCTGTTTTCTGGTTGAGAGCACACTGTGCGCAGTCACAAGTACTAACAAGTTTCCCATGTCCTTCTGATTTTAATGAGACAGACTCAAAGACAATGAGAGAGAGCACAGATGTTGTACCAGTGGACATAGTGCTGAACACGAGAGGACACACTGTCTCTCACACACTGAAGCTGTTCACTGTTAATCCACCACCTATTGTGTGGTTCTTCTGAACGTCTTAAGGGTGTCTTCATTAATACCCATGATTCTTCAACAGGCCTCTCTCTGCCTCTGTGGCTTTTATTCTTTCTCTCCTCCTTTCCTCTAACACCCATCTCTCCTCTCTTCTGTCCAGGTCGGAAGGCTCCTTTCATGAGGTGATGTGGGTGGACTTAGAAGTTGACAACTTCATCCCCCTGCAGGCGTCTCAAGCTGTCCGTTGGCGGCTGGAGTACCCAACCACGGGGGAGAACGCCGAGGCCGTCACCATCGTCTACATCAGCCAGAGGGACATTCTGGGTATCGTGCCTCTCGCCGAGGTGACTCATCCTTCTCTACACATGTCTTTGTGTCTGCCAGTATGCACAAGGTCTAAATAATCACAACAATCGCATGCCACAAATCACATATGCATATGCAGTACATGCATTATAGATGTAGCATGCACATTGATACTAAGATTGAGGTAGTTCCATATCATGTATATATACAACATAGTCCTCCGGAGTAAAATACATACTTTTATCATATATATCTCCAAGTCAGGTAAAAGGCTTCATGTATAAAATGTTATTGTATATGAAAATGGTCATAATCATGAAAATCATGTTTTATAATAACAAATACCTATAGAATCTTGATTAACCACTCATCTGCTTATGAGATATAGCTGTTTAACACCTGTTGACTTTATTAGCTACATCCTGTCATCCAAACAGGATGTGGCAGCAGCTGAATGCATTTAGACAAAACTCAAATCATCCCAAACTGGTTTCTAGAACACTGTAATTCACAGTCATCAGATCTCAGCCCAGTAGATCACCTTGAGGATGTGGTGGAACGGGAGAGCTGGATCTCAGCCCAGTAGATCACCTTTAGGATGTGGTGGAATGAGATCTAGATCTCAGCCCAGTAGATCACCTTCAGGAGGGGGTGGAACGGGAGATCCAGATCTCAGCCCAGTAGATCACCTTGAGGATGTGGTGGAACGGGAGAGCTGGATCTCAGCCCAGTAGATCACCTTGAGGATGTGGTGGAATGGGAGAGCTGGATCTCAGCCCAGTAGATCACCTTTAGGATGTGGTGGAATGAGATCCAGATCTCAGCCCAGTAGATCACCTTCAGGGTGTGGTGGAACGACATCCATTTACATTTACATTTACGGGATTTAGCAGAAGCTCTTATCCAGAGCGACTTACAAAGTGCTTTGCCTCTGATTACAGAATTCATCCTAGGTAATAGTACAGATAGGTCAGAATTCAAGACACCATTGAGTCAGACTACTACTAAACTACAGGAGTCAATGTCATTACCTAGTGTTTTGCAAGTTAGACATTTGCCAAGAAGCACAAATAACCATAGACAGACAGACAATTTAAGAACAACTGCAGCATTCTGAATTAATTGTAGAGGTCTGATGACCCGTAGAGGAAGACCTGCACGTAGAGAATTGCAGTAGTCCAGCTTAGAGATTACTAAAGACTGCACAAGCACTTGAGTAGCTTCCTGTGAAAGGAAGGGTCGTATTCTCCGTATGTTGCAAGAGGAGAAATCTGCAGGATCTGGTCAGTTTTGAAACATGTGTTGAGAAGGACAACTGGTTGTCCAACATTACACCCAGGCTTTGTGCAGTTTCTGATGGTGTTAACAAGGTGTTCTCAAAGGAAACTGTGAGGTCGTTGTGTGGGTTTGGGGTTCCTGGAATGTACAGAAGCTCAGTTTTGCTAAGGTTGGTGAGCAGTCATCCATGAAGCAATATCTGCCAAGCATGCCGAGATACGCCTTGAAACCTGGGTGTCAGAATGAGGGAAGGAAAGAATTAGCTGGGTGTCATCAGCATAACAATGAAACCATGAGACAAAATAATGTCACCAAGGGAACAAGTATATAAAGAGAAGAGAAGAGGGCCTAGAACTGAGCCTTGGGGGACTCCAGTGGAAAGATTACATGGATTAGATGTAGATCCTCTCCATGTTACCTGATAGGAACGGTCTTCAAGATATGACTGGAATCACCGAGGAGGATGTTGTGGTTGACAGTGTCAAAGGCTGCAGAAAGATCTAGAAGAATTAAAACTGATGATAGCTTGTTAGCCTTGGCAGCATGGAGCTTCTCGGTCACTGCTTTGAGGGTGCCCGTTTGAAGCCAGGAGATCCAGATCTCAGCACAGTAGATCACCTTCAGGATGTGGGAGAGTCGCATGATGGGTGTGCAGCAGCTGCATGGTGCTGTGATCACCAATATTTCCTGCACCTTGTTGAATCTGCCATGAAGACGTTCTGAAGGCAAACGAAGGTCCAACCCAGAACCAGTGAGGTGTACCTAACGAAGTGGCTGGTGATGTTCACAGATCGTTTGTGTATGATTGCTCTCATATTTAAGCCATTAACGTCTTGTGTTACATCGAACAGGTGTGTTGTGGCAGATATACATATAAGTACAGTACAGGTGTGTTGTGGCAGATATACATATAAGTACAGTACAGGTGTGTTGTGGCAGATATACATATAAGTACAGTACAGGTGTGTAGTGGCAGATATACATATAAGTACAGTACAGGTGTGTTGTGGCAGATATACATATAAGTACAGTACAGGTGTGTTGTGGCAGATATACATATAAGTACAGTACAGGTGTGTTGTGGCAGATATACATATAAGTACAGAACAGGTGTGTTGTGGCAGATATACATAATAGTACAGTACAGGTGTGTTGTGGCAGATATACATATAAGTACAGAACAGGTGTGTTGTGGCAGATATACATATAAGTACAGTACAGTTCTATTCCTTCATAATGATGACACAAAAAAACCACTTCTGGGATTTATCACTAAAACATACAGGTGGTTGCCAAGCAACCATAGACCTGGAGATTAAGCACTAGGCAGCCATTATGGACTGTAGATTGTTAGGCTCCACCCACTGTCCTCGTTCTGTGTAGAGGGGTTGGGAGGTGGAGACCATCCTGCTTGACTTTCTGAGTATGATTATTCTGTTCTGAAAATTGTTTTTTTTTTCTGGAGACAGTTTATGTAGTCCCAGTCTATTTCCAAACTCACGGAAACAAGGTGATTGTAGACTGAAGAATGAGAACCAGAAATACACTGATCAATCAATCAATTTTTTTCCACACAAAACACACACTCTCACACGAAGCATATACGCTCACACACACGCTCACACGAAGCACACACGCTCACACACACACTCACACACACCGCTCACACACATGCTCACACGCTCACACACACGCTCACACACGCCCACACGGAGCACACACGCTCACACCTAATCACGCCTAATCCTAATCCTAATCACACCTAATCAGTCAGTACCCAGGATTACCCTCAGCAGCAGTGCTGAAAGGAACCGCAGTGACCTCTACAGTGTTGGGTAGAGGTGAACTCTACAGTGTTGGGTAGAGGTGACCTCTACAGTGTTGGATAGAGGTGAACTCTACGGTGGTGGGTAGAGGTCACCTCTACAGTGTTGGGTAGAGGTGAACTCTACAGTGGTGGGTAGAGGTGGACTCTATGATGTTGGGTAGTGGTGAACTCCACAGTGTTGGGTAGAGGTGAACTCTACAGTGTTGGGTAGAGGTGAACTCTAGGCTGTTGGTTAGAGGTGGACTCTAAGATGTTGGGTAGAGGTGACCTCTACAGTGTTGGGTAGAGGTGAACTCTAGGCTGTTGGTTAGAGGTGGACTCTACGATGTTGGGTAGAGGTGAACTCTACAGTGTTGGGTAGAGGTGAACTCTACAGTGTTGGGTAGAGGTGAACTCTAGGCTGTTGGTTAGAGGTGGACTCTAGGCTGTTGGGTAGAGGTGAGCTCTACAGTGTTGGGTAGAGGTGAGCTCTACAGTGTTGGGTAGAGGTGAACTCTAGGCTGTTGGGTAGAGGTGAGCTCTACAGTGTTGGGTAGAGGTGAGCTCTACAGTGTTGGGTAGAGGTGAACTCTAGGCTGTTGGTTAGAGGTGGACTCTACGATGTTGGGTAGAGGTGAACTCTACAGTGTTGGGTAGAGGTGAACTCTACAGTGTTGGGTAGAGGTGAACTCTAGGCTGTTGGTTAGAGGTGGACTCTAGGCTGTTGGGTAGAGGTGAGCTCTACAGTGTTGGGTAGAGGTGAGCTCTACAGTGTTGGGTAGAGGTGAACTCTAGGCTGTTGGTTAGAGGTAGACTACGATGTTGGGTAGAGGTGAACTCTACAGTGTTGGGTAGAGGTGAACTCTACAGTGTTGGGTAGAGGTGACCTCTACAGTGTTGGATAGAGGTGAACTCTACGGTGGTGGGTAGAGGTCACCTCTACAGTGTTGGGTAGAGGTGAACTCTACAGTGGTGGGTAGAGGTGGACTCTATGATGTTGGGTAGTGGTGAACTCCACAGTGTTGGGTAGAGGTGAACTCTACAGTGTTGGGTAGAGGTGAACTCTAGGCTGTTGGTTAGAGGTGGACTCTAAGATGTTGGGTAGAGGTGACCTCTACAGTGTTGGGTAGAGGTGAACTCTAGGCTGTTGGTTAGAGGTGGACTCTAAGATGTTGGGTAGAGGTGAGCTCTACAGTGTTGGGTAGAGGTGAACTCTAGGCTGTTGGTTAGAGGTGGACTCTACGATGTTGGGTAGAGGTGAACTCTACAGTGTTGGGTAGAGGTGAACTCTACATTGTTGGGTAGAGGTGAACTCTAGGCTGTTGGTTAGAGGTGGACTCTAGGCTGTTGGGTAGAGGTGAGCTCTACAGTGTTGGGTAGAGGTGAGCTCTACAGTGTTGGGTAGAGGTGAACTCTAGGCTGTTGGTTAGAGGTAGACTACGATGTTGGGTAGAGGTGAACTCTACAGTGTTGGGTAGGGGCTGAACTCTGTAGGAAGGAACATGTCTAGAACGTAAGCTGATCACCAATACTGCTACAAACTTACAAATCCCTTGTGAGTTCTGTTTCACTGTAGGTAATTCACAGCATGATATGTGTAGGCAGTGTTATGAGATGAGCTCACAGTGTGTGTGTGTGTGTGTGTGTGTGTGTGTGTGTGTGTGTGTGTGTGTGTGTGTGTGTGTGTGTGTGTGTGTGTGTGGTCAGATGGCTAAGCTCCTAAGAAGGATTTTACTCACCCAGTCCGGATGAGTTCCGTATGTGTATGTGAATGTGTGTGTGTACGTGAATGTGTGTGTATGCGTGTGGTTATGTGGGTGTATTTGTATAGCCCGAGGTCTTTATACATGGTTTGTTAAATGAGCAAGATTAAAGCTCCTGTCAAGTTTCTAATTTTTCCACATGAAATGTCATAAACTATACACACACACACACACACACACACACACACACACACACACACACACACACACACACACATATATATATATATATATATATATATATATATATATATATATATATATATATATATATATATATATATATATATATATATATATTGCTCTTATTACTTCTCCTGTCTCTTGAACACAAATAAGAACTCTACTGCATACATCTTCCTCTCTACCTCTAGGCAGGACTGCAGACCCCAGGGGCCATCCTTCCCTTTCTCTCCTTCCCTTTCTCTCCTTCCCTTTCTCCCCTCCCCTGTCGTCCCCTCTCCAAGGTAACCTTCAGAAAGGTCACTCTGCATTCACCCCACTCCTCCAGCAGGGGAGGAGCTGCCTCTCTCAGCCCCATCGGTAGCTCTCATCCTGGGCTAGGTGCTCCTGGCAGGGTCCCTTCTGCTCGGTCTGTCCCTGGAGGCTTGGTGCGCAGTGCTGAGAGAGGCATTTCTCATGTCTCCGTCTCCACTGCCACAGTCCCTGGGGACATTACATGCTCATTAGAGAGGCAGGATCTTCTATAATCATCTGCAATTAATCCTTTGATCAGAGCGCAGCAGCAGTGAGTGGTATTTACAGAGAGGTATGAGTTTGGAAAGTTTTACACATACATGAGCAACTTCTTCTCTTAAAATGTACGAGTGCTCACCTCTTGTGGCCGAGGCTATGGGAGG
Source organism: Brachyhypopomus gauderio (assembly GCF_052324685.1). Taxonomy (NCBI): domain Eukaryota; kingdom Metazoa; phylum Chordata; class Actinopteri; order Gymnotiformes; family Hypopomidae; genus Brachyhypopomus; species Brachyhypopomus gauderio. The sequence continues at coordinate 34,149,065 of NC_135213.1, read as the reverse complement.
GGGGGGTGTCTGTCTGATGTGGTAGGTAGCTCCATCATCTCTGACATGCACATAACAGCCTATCGTAAATGGCCAGAAGATGAAAGACAACCAATCAGCTGGTGTCTTAGCTTTCATGTCCACCCACCCTTCCTAAAGTAATGGGTGCTGTACTGATCATTAGGAACACTGAACTACACTCTCCTCTCTCTCTCTCTCACACACACACACACCTCTCTGTCACAGCGTATCTCTAGATAGAGAGTGAGAGAGAGAGAGCGAGCGAGAGAGAGAGAGAGAGAGAGAGAGAGAGAGAGAGAGAGAGAGAGAGAGAGAGAGAGAGAGAGAGAGAGAAAATGGGTAGGTTTTTGGAATATAAACTGAAAGGCTCTACTTATAATTTGGATGTTATGACACTAAAACATTTCATAGAAGCAGATAAATCAAATATCTCATTTATCTGGCTGGATACACAATTTGTACAAAATAAGCTATTGTTCTAACGATGCTTATAGACAGAGCAACTATGTCCATCCAATGAGTTCCTCTAGAGATTTGGCTTATTAGCTGTACTTCACCACTGTGAAGAGAGGTGCCATTTGACAGACCATGAGTAGGTCTGAAAGGGACTTTGCTCCCATCTTTGCACCCTGAAAGCCAGTGATAAATTGGATCAGTGGGACTGTTTCTCTGTGTCTGAAGTAGCACCATTACTCAGCATTCAGTTTGTCATGGTGGTTTTAGCCCAACATTGAGCATGGAAAAATCTCTCTCTCTCTCTCTCTCTCTCTCTCTCTCTCTCTCTCTCTCTCTCTCTCTCTCTCTGTCCTCTTCGTTTTTCCTTCTATACCATGGCATTTTGCTTGTTTGTATGAGATGTTCCCGGTGGAGTTGAGGCAGCAGCCCCGTGTTTGAACAGTAATTAATTCTTAATTGGAACACTTGTTTATCTTGGTTGTTTGAGGATTCCAATGAGTCGCTGAATTACCCAGTGAGCCGTGCACAAAGTGCAGAGGTGGAGCTAATACAGCCCTGCCTCTGTGTGTTTATATTAGAGAGAGAGAGAGAGAGGGAGAGAGAGAGAGAGAGGGAGAGAGGGGAGAGAGACAGAGAGGAAGAGAGGGGGAGGGAGAGAGAGAGTGAAAGAGAGAGAGACAAAATTCTAAACAAAAAAATAAATTTAAAATCAAAAGCTGATATATATATATATATATATATATATATATATATATATATATAAATTAATAATTCATAATTATAGCAGTTTTTGTGTTTAAGATTGCTTTCCATGTTCAATATAAGAAGCATACAACATGTATAACATACTACATTTTTTCAGTGGAGTTTAGAAATCCACCTTCAGTATTTGTATTGAGATCACAGAGGCAGAGAGAGTAGGCCAAGAGAGTAGGGTAGGGTAAAACTACCCAGGAGAGTGGGGTAGGGCAAAACTACCCAGGAGAGTGGGGTAGGGCAAAACTACCCAGGAGACTGGGGTAGGGCAAAACTACCTAGGAGAGTGAGGTAGGGTAAAACTATCCAGGAGACTGGGGTAGGGCAAAACTACCCAGGAGAGTGGGGTAGGGTAAAACTACCTAGGAGACTGGGGTAGGGTAAAACTACCCAGGAGAGTGGGGTAGGGCAAAACTACCCAGGAGAGTGGGGTAGGGTAAAACTACCCAGGAGACTGGGGTAGGGTAAAACTACCCAGGAGACTGGGGTAGGGCAAAACTACCCAGGAGACTGGGGTAGGGCAAAACTACCCAGGAGAGTGGGGTAGGGTAAAACTACCTAGGAGACTGGGGTAGGGCAAAACTACCCAGGAGAGTGGGGTAGGGTAAAACTACCCAGGAGACTGGGGTAGGGTAAAACTACCCAGGAGACTGGGGTAGGGCAAAACTACCCAGGAGACTGGGGTAGGGCAAAACTACCTAGGAGAGTGAGGTAGGGTAAAACTATCCAGGAGAGTGGGGTAGGGTAAAACTACCCAGGAAACTGGGGTAGGGTAAAACTACCCAGGAGACTGGGGTAGGGCAAAACTACCCAGGAGACTGGGGTAGGGCAAAACTACCCAGGAGACTGGGGTAGGGTAAAACTACCTAGGAGACTGGGGTAGGGCAAAACTACCCAGGAGACTGGGGTAGGGCAAAACTACCCAGGAGAGTGGGGTAGGGTAAAACTACCTAGGAGACTGGGGTAGGGTAAAACTACCCAGGAGAGTGGGGTAGGGCAAAACTACCCAGGAGAGTGGGGTAGGGCAAAACTACCCAGGAGAGTGGGGTAGGGTAAAACTACCCAGGAGACTGGGGTAGGGCAAAACTACCCAGGAGAGTGGGGTAGGGTAAAACTACCCAGGAGACTGGGGTAGGGCAAAACTACCCAGGAGACTGGGGTAGGGCAAAACTACCTAGGAGAGTGAGGTAGGGTAAAACTATCCAGGAGAGTGGGGTAGGGTAAATCTACCCAGGAAACGGGTAGGGTAAAACTACCCAGGAGAGTGGGGTAGGGTAAAACTACTCTACAGGTCACAAGACAGTGATGTGATGAAGTGACAGAGGCCCTTCACGGCTTGACACAGAAAGCCCAGCATTACACAGCAGAACAATACAATACTTACTTTTATTAAATAAAGAACAATGTTCTTCATATTAGAACAAGTAAATGTAGTCACAAATCACAGAAATGTATTAAGAATGAATGAGTTGTGGAGAATCTAGAGCATGGTCAGGGTCGAGCTCACACAGGCCCTGTGGGTGGAGTTTGGGCCCCCTGGAATTAGACATGTAGATATAATGGGCTATCAGAGACCTAGGTCAAGGTCAGGGTCAGGGTTAAAGTCAGGGTCAGGGTCAGGGTTAAAGTCAGGGTCAGTGTCAGGGTTAAAGTTAGGGTCAGGGTCAGGGTTAAAGTTAGGGTTAGGGTTAAAGTTAGGATCAGGGTTAAAGTTAGGGTTAGAGTCAGGGTCAGAAGGGATGCTACTTGCCCAGCGGTGCCTCCATCTCTACATCTGCTACTCTGTCCCCATTCACTCTCTTACACACACACTCACTTTCTTCCACACACACTCACTCCCTTCTACACAAACTCAATCTCTTCCACACACACTCACTCTTCCGCACACACTCACTCTCTTCCACACACACTCACTCACTCTCTTCCACACACACTCACTCACTCTCTTCCACACACACTCATTCACTCTCTTCCGCATACACTCACTCTCTTCTGCATACACTCACTCTCTTCCGCACACACTCATTCTGCTTTTATTCCTCTTCTGCTTTTTCCTTTCTCTCCCTCTTTTTGCTCCCTCTCTCTCTCTTCTCTTTCTGTCCTTTAACCCCATGTCTCTCTTCCTCTCATTCCATCTTCCTCATTAGCTCACAGTAAGAGGATGGAGGACTAGGTAAGCTGAGAGGGGTGGAGATCTCTCCTCTATATTTATCTTGTGCAGCAGGAGCACGCAGGAGCCGCCATGCACATCTCTAATAACGCTGGATGATAAATGAAGGTTTCCCATGGGCCACTGAACCAGAGGAAAGTGGCCACTGGTGTTTAGTGGAAGAAGAAACCGCTCCAGGGTGGCACAGATGCTGCTGTTTACATACACTCTCCTGTAGCAGCTCCCCTACTGTAATCACACACATGGGGGACACAGCTCAGGTGAGTCAGGTTACAGTACAGGCGAGTCAGTTACAGTACAGGTGAGTCAGGTTACAGTACAGGCGAGTCAGGTTACAGTAGAGGTGAGTCAGGTTACAGTACAGGTAAGCCAGGTTACAGCACAGGAGAGTCAGGTTACAGTACAGGAAAGTCAGGTTACAGTACACGTGAGCCAGGTTACAGTACAGGTAAGTCAGGTTACAATACACATGAGCCAGGTTACAGTACAGGTGAGTCAGATTACAGTACAGGTGTGTCAGGTTACAGTACAGGTGAGCCAGGTTACAGTACAGGTGAGTCAGGTTACAGTACACATTAGCCAGGTTACAGTACAGGTGAGTCAGATTACAGTACAGGTGTGTCAGGTTACAGTACAGGTGAGCCAGGTTACAGTACAGGTGAGCCAGGTTACAGTACAGGGGAGTTAGGTTACAGTACAGGTAAGTCAGGTTACAATACACATGAGCCAGGTTACAGTACAGGTGAGTCAAGTTACTGTGCACATGAGCCAGGTTACAGTACAGGTAAGTCAGGTTACAATACACATGAGCCAGGTTACAGTACAGGTGTGTCAGATTACAGTACAGGTGTGTCAGGTTACAGTACAGGTGAGCCAGGTTACAGTACAGGTGAGTCAGGTTACAGTACAGGGGAGCCAGGTTACAGTACAGGGGAGTCAGGTTACAGTACAGGTAAGTCAGGTTACAATACACATGAGCCAGGTTACAGTACAGGTGAGTCAAGTTACTGTGCACATGAGCCAGGTTACAGTACAGGTGAGCCAGGTTACAGTACAGGTAAGTCAGGTTACAATACACATGAGCCAGGTTACAGTACAGGTGAGTCAGATTACAGTACAGGTGTGTCAGGTTACAGTACAGGGGAGTCAGGTTACAATACAGGGGAGTCAGGTTACAATACAGGGGAGCCAGGTTACAGTACAGGTGAGCCAGGTTACAGTACAGGGGAGTCAGGTTACAATACAGGTGAGCCAGGTTACAATACAGGTGAGTCAGGTTACAGTACAGGTCAGTCTGGTTACAGCTCTTGGATTTACAGGCCTGTGAAAGCTGCTTACAACCCCCATACCTCCATACCCCCATTCCCCCATAGCTCCATAGATCCATACATTCATACCTCCATACCTCCATACCTTCATACCTCGAATACCTTCATACCTACATAGCTACATACCCCCATAGTTACATGCCTCCATATCTTCATGCCTCCATAGCTCCATACCTCCATAGCTTCATGCTTCCATACTTCCATATCTCCATATCTCCATACCTCCATAGATCCATACTTCCATAGCTCCATACTCCCATATTTTCAAATCTCCATACCTCCATATTTTCACACCTTCATAGCTGCAGCACAGTTCACCACTGTGAAATATGTGATACAGAATCAACTTTACTAAAAGATTAATGTTCTGTGCTACGCTTTTCTTTAATTGCACAGTATAATCGGCCATCTGTACACAATTATCATCGACTTGCCTGTTTTGCACAGCCTGTTTATTGAGTTGCACTGTGGAGAGAGAGAGAGAGAGAGAGAGAGAGAGAGAGAGAGAAGAGATCTGTGGAAAGATGGGAGTGGAGGGGAGATCTGTGGAAAGAGACAGAGAGGGGAGTGAGGAGATCTGTAGAGAGAGAAAGGGGAGAGATCTGTGGAAAGAGAGAAGAGAGATCTGTGGTGATAGAGAGGGGAGTGAGGAGATCTGTAGAGAGAGAAAGGGGAGAGATCTGTGGAGAGAGAGAAGAGATCTGTGGAGAGAGAGAGAGAGAGAGGGGGGTGTGGGGAGATCTGTGGAGAGAGAGAGAGAGAGAGAGAGAGAGAGAGGTGTGGGGAGATCTGTGGAGAGAGAGAGAGAGAGGGGTGTGGGGAGATCTGTGGAGAGAGAGAGAGAGAGGGGGGTGTGGGGAGATCTGTGGAGAGAGAGAGAGAGAGAGAGAGAGGGGGTGTGAGGAGATCTGTGGAGAGAGAAAGAGGAATGGGATGAGATCTCTGCTCCTCTACTCGTGGGTTTATCGACTGTCCTTTCTGCTTTGGTGAGGATGAAACGTTAACAGTCAATTGACAATAATATACTAATACACATCCTCACTCAGGGAATACAACCACACACTATTGTGAGATCTGCATCTGAAAGACGTGTGGAGTGGAGACACAAATGACGGGGAACTGTTGAGTTAGTCCTGTATGAAAAAAGTTTGTTTCTGTGTTTTCTGTGTGGGAAGACTTGGACATATCCCGTCCCTGGCTCTGTTGGAAAACCTTCTGCTAAATCTGAGATGAAACTAATTGTGTCTCAGCATGGGAGTTCCCTGCAGTCACGCCATCCCCCTCTTCACGCCCGGCCCCCTCCTCCTCTCCTCCTCTCCTCCTCTCCTCCACTCCACACCATGTTTCCATCACTCATACTTTCACATCTTTACTCCGCTATGTTTGTTCTCTCATCTTCCCCCTGTTTTCTTCACCCATAGAGCATTGAGTGCAGTCTGCTTCAAAGGACACCCATCGCACGGCAGTTTGGCTAGGTGAGGTGTGTGTGTGTGTGTGTGTGTGGGGAAAGAGAGAGATGTGGAGAGAGGGGGACAGAGAGTGAGGAGGAGAGAAGGAGAGAGTGGAGGACAGAAAGAGAGAGGGAGAGAGAGGGACAGAGAGAAGGAGAGGGAGAGGGGGGTGAGAGAAGGAGAGAAGTGAGAAAGTGGAAAAGAAAAGCTGAAGTGAGATATGGTTGTAGGTTCTTTCACAGCATGTTTGCTGAGAGTCCTGCGTGGTTCGAGCTGTTAGGCGTCGTCATAAACACAGTTAACAGCTTGTTCTGCCTGAAGAAGAGACTTCACGTCTCACCCTGCTAATGGCACGTCACTCTTCCCTTCTCCAGCACCGCGCTGCCGTCCTCTCTGTTTACTTTACCTCACCTGCTTCCGTCTCCCGGTTTGCCGATCTGCGAGCTGCCGGAACAAATTCGTCCTGCATTAAAGCGTTTAAATGTAAATGTGTGTGTAGTGCGGTGTATGGGGGGGGGGGGGGGGGGGGGGGGGGTCTCCACTCACCCCACGCTTCTCCTGTGTTTAATGGATTCGCAGTAAATCGACACTAAATGTCTTCGCCAATTTACCCCTCACAGCTGAGCGATGAGAAAGAAGAGAGAGGAGTGAGGGAATAGGAGAGGAGGGGAAAACGACGTATAATGCTTCAAATCATCACAAACAAAAAAAGAAATGATTGCGTTTTCAGATTCGGTTTTTAATCAAGATGTTCATGACTGCAGCAGTAACAGTCTTGGCATAACTGGTGTTTGTTCTGTGGTCCTGTAACGAGGGGAGGACAGGGGCGGGGCTGGGCGGGGCTGGGCAGGACTGGGCCTGGCTGGGCGGGGCTGGGCATGGCTGGGGTGTGGCTGGGCAGGACTGGGTGTGGCTGGGCAGGACTGGGTGTGGCTGGGCGGGGCTGGGCGGGGCTGGGCATGGCTGGGCGGGGCTGGGTGTGGCTGGACGGGGCTGGGCGTGTCTGGGCAGGGCTGGGGCCTGGCTGGGTGTGGCTGGGAATGGCTGGGCAGGACTGGGCCTGGCTGGGCGGGGCTGGGCATGTCTAGGCGGGGCTGGGCGGGGCTGGGTGTGGCTAGGCGGGGCTGGGCGTAGCTGGGCGGGGCTGGCGAGGATGTGCAGTTTATATACTGCTGAAAATAAAGGGTATGCAAGGCAGCTGGGGTAGGATTGATGTTAGGGTTAGGTGTTGGGATTAGGTATTAGGGTTATGATTAAGTGTTAGGGATTAGGGTTAAGTGTTAGGGGTTAGGTATTAGGGTTATGATTAAGTGTTAGGGGTTAGGTGTTAGGGTTAGGTGTTGAGTTTAAGGTTAAGTGTTAGGGATTAGGGTTAGGTGTTAGGTATTAGGGTTATGATTAAGTGTTAGGGGTTAGGTGTTAGGGTTAGGTGTTGAGTTTAAGGTTAAGTGTTAGGGATTAGGGTTAGGTGTTAGGGGTTAAGTGTTAGGGTTGGGGTAAAGGTTAGGTGTTAGGGGTTAGGTGTTAGGGTTAGGGTTAAAGGTTAAGTGTTAGGGTTTGGGTTAATGTGAGTTTTGACTCTGTTTGTTTATTGCTCTTGTTTTGCTTGAATCTTGTGACTTTTTTTCTTATTTCCTGGTCAAAAGATTTGCTGCCTTTGTAATTTCAGGAAGCGTCCTGAATTCTCAGAATCTCACTAGTGTTCTGAATGCTGTCAGTTCTGGGCATGGACCATCTATTTTCGCTTACTGGTGTTTCATAAGTCTGAATTGTGATGATGCTGTTGTGATTTTATTGGTATTGTCCAGAATTTAGAGTTGCCATATTCATAACAAAGACTTTTACAAAATTTTTAAAAACAGCTATACTGAAGCGCATTCATATTATTTGTGTTTTATACTCACAAGCGGACGACTTGATTTTGATAAATGTAAAATGCTTTTCATGTTGTGATGGTCTGCTTTTTGACAATAGTGACTTTGTACAATCACAGTGTTTTTATAGCTTGTCTTTCGATTGAGTGATATTCACCTCTTGCCCTTTTTCCATGGAATTCTATTAACCCCAAAACCCAACTGCCACAAGATGGACTGCACCGCCACTGCAACTACACTGTTTCACTTTTCATTAACCAATTACAGCCATGTTTGATTTTGTTAAGGGGCTGTGTATCGCATTATTGACTCCCCAAAGCGTGGCTCTTAGCTGATGCTTTGGTGTGAGTGATTTGTCCCATACTGGAGTTGCCCGAGGTGAAGCACACTTGTGTAGTGGGAGGATGTTTTCAGGGGTCAGTGCCCCAGTTTTGTGGTCAGGGACAGACTACTGGGGGATAGATTCCTGAGACTATTGTTTTATGTATACATATTTTATGTTCATTTGGAAATGAACCCAGTTGTGGTTATTATTGACCCCTCAATTAACAGAAGTTATATGCTCATTTTGGGGTTAAGAGTTTGGTTAGGGTTTCTGTGTTCTAACAGTGGAATTCATTAATTCATTTGTCCATTCGTTCATTGGTCATATTGCAGTCTCTTCTCTGTCAGAGGTTTTTATTCACTTCACTTGAAATTACAGTTTGTCTGTGACCTAATTCCTGTTTGCTTGACTTGCTCGTTAAAATGTAATCAGATGTACATTAATTGACACAGTGTTGCTACGCCATGGCATTGTTTAATTATTACAAAGACTGTCTTCACCAAGTCACTGTGGAATCGTCAAGCTATCTTTATGGCAATTAAGATCATAACCCAGCAGATAATTCATTTGCAATGATACGATCACAGCTTTGCAGTTTTGTTAATGAAACATGCACCAATCAGCATGCAGCCGTCTTCTCTATGTCCCAAACTAATGGATCAAATCAAATGTCCATTTCCAGCTGTGGAATCAGCAGATTGACACCTGGTTATTTACAGTGGATTAACCCCGTCCCTGTCTGTCCGCCATCTGGGCCTCTATCTCTCAGCTCAGCCCATCCTCTCCTCCATCCTCTCCTCCACCCTCCCCTCCATCCAGACCTTTATTGCAGGGAGGAAACATGAACCATAAATCACAGTGCCGTGGTAATCTGGGCCTCCGTAACCTTCCTCCCAGCTCAGAGAGGGTGCGGCTAATTGGATAAGGAGGCGGAGAGGGACAGGAACCCGGAGGTGCACCCCGTGTGAGACGGGGAGTTCAATTAGCATAAAACACACAGCAAGAATGCGATTGGCCTGAAATATACTGACAGTAAAATGTAAACTTGGAATGTATACTGTATGGCCAAACGTATGTGGACATTGAACACCTGATCATCACAGCTCTATGGTCAATAGTAAACTGTAAGAGACACACACATACACAAAGCCCCACACACACACACACACACACACACACACACACACTCACACACACTCACACACACACACACACACAGCCTGAGACGCATACACATACAGACAGCCTAAGAGAGAGACACCCACACATGGCCTAAGACACACACACACACACACACACACACACACACACATACACACATATACGCACTCACACAGGCAGCCTAAGAGACACACACATACACAGCCTAAGAGAAAAACACATATACACACAGCCACACACACAGACCTAAGAGACAAACACACCTACACACACACACAGCCAAAGCGACACACACACACACACACACACACACACACACACACACACACACACACACACACACACACACACACACACACACATATGACGCATACACATACAGACAGCCTGAGAGAGAGACACACACACATGGCCTAAGACACAAACACATACACATAGGCAGAGACACACACACATCCACAGAGCCCAACAGACACCCAAGCACGCGTGCACGTACACACACACACACACACACACACATATACGCACTCACACAGACAGCCTAAGAGACACACACATACACAGCCTAAGAGAAAAACACATATACACACAGCCACACACACAGACCTAAGAGACAAACACACCTACACACACACACAGCCACAGCGACACACATACACACACACACACACACACACACACCTACACACACACACGGCCAAAGAGACATACACACACACACACACACACACACACACACACCTACACACACACACAGCCAAAGAGACACACACACACACACACACACACACACACACACACACACACACACACACACACACACACACACACACACACCCCAACAAGTGCAGAATGGCAGCATAGAGAGGCTGGCAGCCAAGAAATAAAATCTCTTCCATTTCAGCAGTGAGTGAAACCCCCACACTGCCTCTCTGAGGCTGTAGTATTACCGCCCAAACTCACCACAAGCAGCCATGAATATAACTGGCATAACAGGCGGTGACATATATGCCAAGTTACGCAGTTCTGAAGAGGCAATATGCAGCAGCGTCTCTGTTGCCTGTGCAGTTAGACCGTCTGGGTGTGCTTGCTCCATTTACACTGTGGTAATCGAATTACACAATTTGAATAATAAACAATACAATTGATTATGACTTAATGACATTGTTGGATGCACATTATCCCACAGCATTGGGTCGGTGGTTTTTAATTGACTTCTTATTATGTTTCTCCAAATTATAGTCTCCTCTACTCCTTCTTCTTCTTCTATTTTTTTATAAAATGGGGTTTAATTCTGACTGCTCAGAACAGAACAGGGCTCAGTGTCTGTTAGCCTGTTAGTACCTGATCTGTCTGTTAAGTGCTTCTTGCTATCTAAAGCGTAAAAGAGAATTTCACACACATATCAGCTGGTGATTACACACTAGTGCAGCATCCATACAGGGTGGTGTTCAGTACTACTGTAAATGTTTAGGGTGGTGTTCAGTACTATTGTAAATGTGCAGGGTGGTCTTCAGTACTACTGTAAATGTTTAGGGTGGTGTTCAGTACTATTGTAAATGTGCAGGGTGGTGTTCAGTACTACTGTAAATGTGCAGGGTGGTCTTCAGTGCTACTGTAAATGTGCAGGGTGGTCTTCAGTACTACTTTCAGTATACTGGGTGGTATTTAGTACTACTGCACTACTGTGCTGTACTACAGTACTGCTACTAGGGTGTAGGATTAGAATGAGGGTTTAGGGTTTACTGGGATCTAGGGTTAGGGGTTAGGGTTTTAGGGTTTATACTGGGATCAATGGATAGGGGTTAGGGTTTACTGGGATCTAGGGTTAGGGGTTAGGGTTTATACTTAGATCAAGGGTTAGAGGTTAGGATTTTAGGGTTTATACTGGGATCCAGGGTTAGGGGTTAGGGTTTAGGGTTTACAGGGATCCAGGGTTAGGGGTTAGGGTTTAGGGTTTACAGGGATCCAGGGTTAGGGGTTAGGGTTTCTACTAGGATCTGGAGGAAGAAGAGAGGCTTCCATGTTCATTCTCTTACTGAAGAAGTGTGACATTTATTAGCTGAGTGTTTTAAAGAGATTAGCAATGTGACGTCATGGATATTAATTTGGTTTTATTCAAAATGAATGGAAGAGAACTGCAGCTGTGACTCTTCACTGTGAAGTGTGTGTGTGTGTGTGTGTGTGTGTGTGTGTGTGTGTGTGTGTGTGTGTGTGTGTGTGTGTGTGTGTGTGAGTGAGCTCTCCTCAAATTGCAATACAGGAAGTGAAGGGGATGCAGGCGTTGGAGCCGCCCCGTGTGTTTGCCGTTTGTCACACTGATGTCTGCATCACAAAGCGTGTAGCCTGGTTTCCTTTACAAAGTTATTTCCTGCGTTTATTTTAATGTGGTGATCTTGCTGTGACTGTCTGTGTACAGACCGAACCACTTTGGCTCACACAGCAGGTGAATTTCACCACATTCTGAAATTATGTTGTTGCATAAACTGGGTTGTGTTTCGGGTTTTAATTCCACCTCAGCGTTTGTCCTGTTGTCAGTTCTGCTGACCGTTCTGAACAGGTAGAGCGACTTTCTGCTGCGGCGTGAACATGCCCTGTGGTGACGGCATTGTGCTTATAATCCACGCCGTGCGACATGGCCTGTTCTCATATCCTTGGACACTGGCTGAAAAAAACTGACGTACTGGTTTTTACCTCTGTCACAATGGAGTGTTCTTGGTTACCTGCAGTCAGGCTGCGTTTGACTTCAATCCCTGCATCGTTTTCCTCGACCACCTAAACATCTCCATCTTCTCTGGCTCACGTTTAAGGTCATTTCCCCAGGGGCTACATTAATGCATCTTATTTCTGTCACGTGACATATCTTTCCATCTTCCATCTCTCTCTCATTCTATCTCCCTCTATGACTTCTGTCTGTGCTACACTCATACAGCCCCTGCTGTGTGGCACGGTGTTGGGGCTGGAGCTCAGAGTGCTGCTTCCTCCTGGGGATTAAAGCTCAGAGCTCGTTGTTTCAGTTGTATCTTTTTACTGCTGGTAGATCCTTCAGCAGGTTGTAGTGGAATCGAGAAATGAGAAACTGGCCATCGCAGCGCCTCGTGTGACTGGAGGAGATGCAGATGTTCCTACTGCCCTTCTGGGAGACCTCGCAGGGAAGAGCAGAGCCCCATCACTGGTTATCAAGGTTGGGAAAGGGACACCTGTTCAGTTTCAGCAGGATGAGTTAATCATCCAGAAGGCTGAGGCACTGACATATGTGTGGGCCCAGAAGACTGAGGTACTGACATACGTGTGGGCCCAGAAGGCTGAGACACTGACATGTGTGTCTGGGCCCAGAAGGCTGAGGCACTGACATATGTGTGGGCCCAGAAGACTGAGGTACTGACATACGTGTGGGCCCAGAAGGCTGAGACACTGACATGTGTGTCTGGGCCCAGAAGACTGAGGTACTGACATACGTGTGTGGCCAGAAGGCTGAAGCACTGACATATGTGTGGGCCCAGAAGACTGAGGTACTGACATACATGTGTGGCCAGAAGGCTGAGGTGCTGACATGTGTGTCTGGGCCCAGAAGGCTGAGGCACTGACATATGTGTGGGCCCAGAAGACTGAGGCACTGACATACGTGTGTGGCCAGAAGGCTGAGACACAGACATGTGTGTCTGGGCCCAGAAGGCTGAGGCACTGACATATGTGTGGGCCCAGAAGGCTGAGGTGCTGACAAACGTTTGTGGCCAGAAGGCTGAGGTGCTGACATGGGTGTCTGGGCCCAGAAGGCTGAGGTGCTGACATGTGTGTCTGGGCCCAGAAGGCTGAGGTGCTGACATGTGTGTCTGGGCCCAGAAGGCTGAGGTGCTGACATGCGTGTGGGCCAGTACGGAGACAGATGACTGTGTTGATGTTGTCTTTCCTGCATGTTGTCAGAGGAACATGCTCGCATGAGTAAATGTGAACAAGCAGTTTAGAGTCCCAGTGTGACATCAGAGCTGAAAGATCGCTGATATGATCAGACATTTGCATGGTCAATGATCGGTGTAATCTCATTGTGTTCGATTTAAGGGGAGTGGCAAAGCAGATGATGCACTCTGCTCCGCCTCTCCCTGCACTCTGCTCCGCCTCTCCCTGCACTCTGCTCCGCCTCTCCCTGCACTCTGCTCCGCCTCTCCCTGCACTCTGCTCCGCCTCTCCCTGCACTCTGCTCCGCCTCTCCCTGCACTCTGCTCCACCTCTCCCTGCAGTCTGTGAAGTGCAGGTTTCCTGTGGGGTTTTTTGTAGAGGTGACTGAATCTGTGTCGTGACCGAGCTGTCCCGAGTGATGTTCGTGTTGTTAACACATCAATTTGGGACAAACTCGATATCTATCTCCTCTCACTTTCTAGAACACTTTCTAGTTGGTGTAGTTTCCCTGGTGAAACAGTTGCCACGTTAAATATTTATTCAAGAAACACTGTAAGAAATAGGATTTGTGTGTCTGCAGAGGAAATTCAGCCATCATCACTTCTGTTCAGGCTTCTCTGACCTTTAACCCTAGATCTCTGTGTGGAGGTGAAGAGATGGTTAATCCAGATATGTGGAGTTAATCTCTGTCAGCGCCATTCAGCTGCAGGAAGAACTGAATTATTTAATTAATATACGTGCAAAAACACAGTTCAGCAGGTTGTTGAACACATGAATTAATAAGATCATGGCAAGTCACAATATGTGATGTGTATTTTTGCTATGTGTGTATGTGTGCGTGTGTGCGTGTGTGTGTGTGTGTGTGTGTGTGTGTGCGTGTGTGTGTGTGTGTGTGTGTGTGTGTGTGTATTCAGGATGATGGCAAGACGTCATAAAGTCTCTTTTTGCTGTATGCTACTTTTTAGGACACAGAAATCCTGAACACAGCAATTCTGACGGGCCGGCGTGTAACTCTGCCAGTGAAAGTTGTTACCGTGGAACAGGATGGCACCGTGCGAGAGATTGATGACCCCGTGACCTGCAGGTCAACTGACGAGGATGTACTGAAGGTTTGTACTCCCTCCTCCTCCTTCTCCTCCTCTTCCTCCCCCTCCTCCTCCTCCTCCTTTTCCATCTCTAGGTGGGGAAGTAATTGACAGTCCTGCTGTACATCCACTTTGTGCTACACTTTATTCCACTACACAACTACAACACAGGCACCACGTCCACTTTTCTATTCTATCTATTTCTTGTTCTCTTTTCTTTAGAAGCGGAAAAATTGACTTGCTTTTGTGGAGGTGGACAGATTTAGCTGCAGAGACCAAATTCAGGTTCTGAAATTGTTTTCTTTTTAAAAGTCAACGCCATCAGAAGGTGCTCTGACCTCTCGTACGTCTGCCCGTCTGTCTGACCAAACCTTCCTGGCTGACTCAACACAGGCACGCAGCAAAACGCAGTTTGCATACAGTAAATGTGTAAAAGTGTATAAATGTGTAAAGTAGTTTATATACAGTAAATATAGGTTGGTTATGAGGCTACAGGAATCTGTTATGCACCACAAACTACAAATTCTGCTCATGTCTGTGGTGTCTCAACATGACCTCTGAGAATAAAGCCACAAACATGACAGCTTCAAGTGTGAGGATGTGTGTGTGTGCGTGTGTGTATGTGTGCGTGAGTGTGTGTGTGCGTGAGTGTGTGTGTGCGTGAGTGTGTGTGTGTGTGGTGAGTGTGTGTGTGTGCGTGAGTGTATATGTGTGCGTGAGTGTGTATGTGTGCGTGAGTGTGTATGTGTGCGTGAGTGTGTGTGTGAGTGTGTGTGTGTGTGTGTGTGTGTGTGTATGTGTGTGTGTGTATGTGTGTGTGTGTATGTGTGTGTGTGCGTGAGTGTGTGTGTGTGTGTGTGTGTGTGTGTGTGTGTGTGTGACTAACAAGGAGGTCCATTAATTATTAGACCAACACTCAAGCTTCATTTATTTCAGCAGTTAGCCAGTGACACCAGGAGGGTGCTAAATGTCCCCAAAATGGGCACCTACTAGCATACACCATACTTGTGTGTGTGTGTGTGCGTGTGTGTGTGTTTACACTAGAGTTTAACTACGTTGTTTTTACTCTAGCCTGTAAAGTCAATAATGTTAAGACAGATATCTACTGTAAGTCCCATTTAATTCATGCAGTGTTCTAAGGATGTGATGTAAAAGTTAATTCCATTAACTGATGAATTTACAGCAATTAAAGTTGACTTTACAGTTGTAGTAACATCGTATCAGTTTCATGAAATCAATGTCCTGTCATTGGTCTACTAATACCTGTCACGGCAGGGGTGGAGTCACGGCAGGGGTGGAGTCACGGCAGGGGTGGAGTCAGGGCAGGGGTGGAGTCACGGCAGGGGTGGAGTCAGGGCAGGGGTGGAGTCAGGGCCGGGTTCGGAGGAGGATTGTTGTGTGTTTGATAAACAGCTTCCAAGCATAAACCCCCTCTGGGTACCAACCAGTCAACTCCACTGGTACTGTGGGCTCCTGGTCTGTGTGGGGCTTGTCTGTGTGGGGCTTGTCTGTGTGGGGCTGGTCAGTGTGGGACTGGTCAGTGTGGGGCTGGTCTGTGTGGGGCTGGTCAGTGTGGGGCTGGTCTGTGTGGGCTCCTGGTCAGTGTGGGGCTGGTCTGTGTGGTTCTGGTCAGTGTGGGACTGGTCAGTGTGGGGCTGATCAGTGTGGGGCTGGTCTGTGTGGGGCTGGTCAGTGTGTGGCTTTTCAGTGTGGGGCTGGTCAGTGTGGGGCTGGTCAGTGTGGGGCTGGTCTGTGTGGGCTCCTGGTCTGTGTGGGGCTGGTCAGTGTGGGGCTGGTCTGTGAGGCACTTTCATCCAGGACTGGTGAAAGAAATCAACTCTAACAGATCCAGTAGGCTTTAGTAATGAACACCTGCTTAAGGACCTGCGTTAGCTCTCACTGGCAGACAGGACAGGACTCAGTTTGGCTCTCGTGAAGATTCACGCAGTAATGTCTGTGGTAATTGAATTTGACAGAGCAAGAGGGAGAGAGACAGAGTGAAAGAGAGAGGGGGGAGAAAGAGACAGAGAGGAGGACAGAGGAGAGAGAGAGGGGGGAGCGAGATAGAGAGAGGAGGAGAAGGACAGGGGAGAGAGAGAGAGAGGGGGGAGAGAGAGGAGGAGGACAGAGGAGAGAGAGAGGGGAAGAGAGATCGAGAGAGGAGGAGGAGGACAGAGGAGAGAGAGAGAGAGGAGGAAGACAGAGGAGAGAGAGGGGAGAGAGACAGTGAAAGAGAGAGGAAGGAGAGAGAGACAGAGAGGAGGACAGAGGGGAGAGAGACAGAGAGATGAGGAAGACAGAGGGGAGAGAGACAGAGAGGAAGAGAAAGGGGGAGAGACAGAGAGGTGGAGGGGGAGACAGAGAGAGAGGAGGAAAGAGAGGGAGAGACAGAGAAAGGGGGGAGGGGGGGCTGATGTGAGAATGAAGGAGGGTGAGCACACAAAACAAAGAGGATTACAAATTGATTGTTCCTTCTCTTCCTCTCTCCATCTCTCTCCCCAACCTGTGTTCATTTAATAAGAGAGGTGTGGGCTCTGACATGTCTCAGATATTGGACAGATTGAAAGTGTCCTGAGTGTACACTCACTATGGCAGGAGAGTGGGGGATATTGGTATGTGAGCAAAAGAAAGAGGGGCGCGCAGACACACACTCACACACGCACACACACACACACACACACTCACATATAAAGCTGAGCGGAGAATATAAGAGCCCCACTGCTCCTAACCTGATCAGGGTTTTACATCATTAGAGTCTGAGTAGATATATGCACCTGACACTGCAAAGTGAATGAGTTATTAAACAGATTAGAAAGTGTAGAGTTTAGCACATTTGGTCTCTTTCTCTCTCTTCCTTCGTGTCTGCCCGTCTCTCGCATGCTTCTCTCTCTCTTCTCTCTCTCTATTTCTCCTTCTCTCTCTTTATTTCTCCCACTCTCTCTCTCTATTTCTCCCTCTCTATTTCTCCTTTTCTCTTTACTTCTCCCTCTCTCTATTTCTCATTCTCTATCTCTATTTCTCATTCTCTCTATTTATTTCTCCCTCTCCTTATTTCTCCTTCTCTCTCTATTTCTCCCTCTCTCTCTCTCCCTAACCCAGTTCTCATCTGCATCCATCTGTTCACGTCTTCACAGTAGCTTCGTGTTCAGTGTGAGTACAGATCACCACACCCGTCTCCACGTGCCCGGACTATAACCCTTGTAAATGCCTCTTCCTCTAATCAATATCTAATTAGTCAGTAATTCTCCAAGCACACTAACAGCTCCTGTCACTGTAGAGCTGCGTCTCCCGTCATTCTGATGGATGCAGGACCATAATGCACCTGGCACGCCCAGCTCAGGCCATAATTCCCATCTAATGGGTGAGCAGCGTGGGACAGAGAGCTGTACAGTTCCTGTGGTAATGACCTTTGACCTTTCTCTCCTCTGTCACCTGGTTGGATAGGGGGAAATGCCTGAAGAGAGCCTGCCTCTGGGCGTCATTACACTTACACACACACACACATGTACTCACACACACACACACACACACACACACACACACACACACACACACACACACACACACACACACACACACACACGTACTCACACACACATGTACACAAACACACACACAACCACACACACACAGACTCACAAACACATGTACACACACATGCACACACACACGTACTCACACACACACACACACACATACACACACACACACACACATACACAAACACACACAGAGACTCACATACACATGTACACACACACACACACACACACAAACACACACTAACACAAACACGTACATGCCAGAGATGTGTATTAGCTAACACATACATATCAGAGATGTGTATTAATTAGCACACACACACACACACACACACACACACACACACACACACACACACACACACACACACACACACACACACACACACACACACACACACACACACACACACACACACACACATACCTTCATACGTGTATATATATCAGGTGTGCATTAATCAGCAATCATCATGACAGAGGCACTTGAACAAAGTGTGGGTGTGGCCATTGAACTGTGTGTGGTATAATAACAGTCCTGTGTGTGGTAGTCACGAACGCCTCCTCCTTAGCGTTGTGGTTACCACAGCAATGCCCCTGAGTCTTCGTTTTTAGTTTTGTCTCCATGTTTGCATTGTTATGTTCACGCCCCTTGTTTCAGGCTCCGCCTTAATAAGAGTCATGTGTGGTATAATAACAGTTCTGTGTATGGTATAATAAGAGTTATGTGTGTGGTACAATAAAAGTCCCTACACCGTGAATATACACGTACAGCAGTTTCAAAGGCAGAGCTGTCTAGTGACTTTTCTTAAGTGGTCAGCCAGTTGTAGGCAAGCCAGGTTTATTTATATAGCACCTTTTATAAACTTCAGCACTTCAACCTGCTTTTACTACAGCTGAACATTACATCAGCAGAACTGCAGGTGTCCCTCAAGGGTTACACAGCCAGTGCCAGACCATTAAAGCATGCGTGTGTGTTTGGCTATGTGGTTGTGTGTGCGATTGTGTATGTGCGTGACTGTATTGTCAAATTAAAACCAGCTGTGAGGTCTGATTGGAGCCCTTGCATTGTTTGTTGTTTGTGTACGACTTATTGGACATAATATCCTAATCATGCTCTACCCTAAATCTACCCCTACCCTACTCTTACCCTACTCTATCCTAAACCTACCCAAATTGTACCTACCCTAAACTAACCCCATACTCTACCCCTAACCTAAACCTACCCCAAACCTACCTGTACCCTAAACATACCCCTACCCTACCCTACATTAACCAACCCTAAACCTACCCCTACCCTAAACCTACCGATAACCTACCCTACTCTACAGAAACCACAACCAAACTGATCACACCAAACTCACTAACAACAGAAACCACAACCACAAAACCGATCACACCAACCTCACTAACAACCAGTGGGGAACCGTCAGAGGGCCTAAAATATTCTTAAAACATAAAACAATCCAATATTTTTTTATCTACTTACAGTATGACAATCGACATCTAAACAATTACAGAAATATAAGCAAATAAATTATTCAACCATGTCTATTCAATCTGTAAACCTTATTTTGTTGTTGTTATTTTGTTTAAGAAGTTATCTAGTACAGATATTACTGTTTATTGTGTTTCTAAAGCTGTACTGTCGTCTCAGGTTTTAAATTTTTTTATTGCAGTTAATTGGGAAAGGAAACAATTTTTTTTTTCGGGATGATGGGAGCGGGCCCAGGTGTAATGGTCATGGTTCGCTACTGCTAACAACAGACACCACAACAACCAAACCAATCACACCAACCTCACTAACAACACACACCACAACAACCAAACCGATCACACCAACCTCACTAACAACAGACACCACAACAACCAAACCGATCACACCAACCTCACTAACAACAGACACCACAACAACCAAACCGATCACACCAACCTCACTAACAACAGACACCACAACAACCAAACCAATCACACCAACCTCACTAACAACAGACACCACAACAACCAAACCGATCACACCAACCTCACTAACAGACACCACAACAACCAAACTGATCACACCAACCTCACTAACAACAGACACAACAACAACCAAACCGATCACACCAACCTCACTAACAACAGACACCACAACAACCAAACCAATCACAACAACCTCACTAACAACAGACACCACAACAACCAAACCGATCACACCAACCTCACTAACAGACACCACAACAACCAAACTGATCACACCAACCTCACTAACAACAGACACAACAACAACCAAACCGATCACACCAACCTCACTAACAGACATCACAACAACCAAACCGATCACACCAACCTCACTAACAACAGACACAACAACAACCAAACCAATCACACCAACCTCACTAACAGACACCACAACAACCAAACCGATCACACCAACCTCACTAACAGACACAACAACCAAACTGATCACACCAACCTCACTAACAGACACCACAACAACCAAACCGATCACACCAACCTCACTAACAACAGAAACCACAACAACCAAACCGATCACACCAACCTCACTAACAACAGACACCACAGCTTCCAAACCGATCACACCAACCTCACTACCAGACACCACAACAACCAAACCGATCACACCAACCTCACTAAGACACCACAACAACCAAACCGATCACAACAACCTCACTAACAACAGACACAACAACCAAACCGATCACACCAACCTCACTAACAACAGACACCACAACAACCAAACCGATCACACCAACCTCACTAACAACAGACACCACAACAACCAAACCGATCACACCAACCTCACTAACAACAGACACCACAACAACCAAACCGATCACACCAACCTCACTAACAACAGACACAACAACAACCAAACCAATCACACCAACCTCACTAACAACAGACACCACAACAACCAAACCGATCACAACAACCTCACTAACAACAGACACTACAACCAGAAAATCGCCTCCCCACCCACACTAATCCCCATTACCACACTAACCACCCCAACAGCATGCAGCCATCTTAATGACTCTTATTTCAGTTTGTGTTTCTGATGAATGTGTGTTTGATTTCCTAACAAAGGCTCAGATGCTGGAGGGGCAGGTTAAAGACTGGAGATTTGTTGGAGTTTCTGTCTTTAATGCTCTTTGGTGTTTCCCTCTCTCTGAGTTTTTCTTCCACTCCGTTTCACACTGGGTCGTGTGGGGAGTGCTCCATAGCCACGTCAGACGAAGCGATCAGCAGAGTGATTCCTCATAAGCTAACCCCATTATACTCAGGCTAATGGCTATACTGGGGACTGATGGCAGGAAAGATGTGTGTCTAATATCAGAAATATGACTCTGCCGAGTTTTAGTAGGAGCTTAACAGATGGAGATTTAGAAATGCTGAGTGTTTTTTAAGAGCCCGTAGGGCACCACGGGGAGTCTCTAGACCCAGGCTCTGTCACAGTTAGGGTGGAATCAGAATTTATTGCCCCCTTGCACTGCAAGTGCCTCAATCTCAAACCCTGCCTGGGTTTAAATGCATGGGAGCCACATGGCAGCCTGTGTGGGTCTTTCCCTGGGAAAACACAGCATGTTCACGATCAGCCAAAGCGTTATTAGTCCTGAACCTCACGTGTTAAAGGTTGTCCAGAAACATCGTCCGCACTGGATCCAAACACAGTATTGCTGTTAGAGGAGAGATGATCTGAGAGATGATCTGAGAGATGATCTGAGAGATAATCTGAGGGATGATCTGATAGATGATCTGAGAGATAATCTGAGGGATGATCTGATAGATGATCTGAGAGATGATCTGAGAGATAATCTGAGGGATGATCTGATAGATGATCTAAGAGATGATCTGAGAGATAATCTGAGGGATGATCTGAGAGATAATCTGAGAGATGATCTGAGGGATGATCTGAGGGATGGTCTGAGAGATAATCTGAGGGATGATCTGAGAGATAATCTGAGAGATAATCTGAGGGATGATCTGAGAGATAATCTGAGAGATAATCTGAGAGATGATCTGAGGGATGATCTGAGGGATGGTCTGAGGGATGGTTTGAGGGATGATCTGAGGGATGATCCACAGTTTGATCCAGAGTGTTGAGCTTCCTGGTTACAGGAGAGATGATTTTAGATGCTTTGAGTGTTTTTAGATGCAGGCTTTTTATGTATAAAGCATAATTACTGTCGACCTTTACAGAACATTTAGTGTTTGTTAAATTTTTCATACAGCATAGTGTTATTGGTTTTGCTTTTTGGGTGTTTCAGAAGTCTCCATGGAAACCCCAGTCACCAGAAGGGCTTGTTTAATGTTCCTTATAGCAGTGTAACCTGGATACTTTAGTTTGCTCTGTACACTATGGTAAGACATTTGGACAAGAGAGGACTGAGCTCAGACCTGAGCTGTGAGCAGTGCCTGAGGGAAGGGAGAGTGAGGAGAGTGAAGGAGATTCATCTGGACCATCGTGCTTCCTGAAGCTTTCATTTCTAACTGTTCCTGTGCTCAGTGACCAGGACACCAACACTACGTTTACTAACACTAACACCAACAATTAGGGCTACCAACACTAACCCTAACATCAACTCTAAGGCTACCAACACTAACCCTAATACCGACTTAGGGCTATCAACACTAACCCTAACACCAACACCAACATTAGGGCTACCAACACTAACCCTAACTCCAACACCAACATTAGGGCTATCAACACTAACCCTAACACCAACACCAACATTAGGGCTACCAACACTAACCCTAACTCCAACACCAACATTAGGGCTACCAACACTACCCGTAACACCAACACTTACATCCTGTACAAAAAGACACTCTCCACTCCTGGGTCTTCTTGCCCTCTCCTCTCTCTCTGGACCCCTCTCTCCTCTCTCTCTATGTCCCCCCCCTCTCTCTCTATGTCCCCCCTCTCTCTCTCTCTCTATGCCCCCCCCTCTCCTCTCTCTCTCTATGTCCCCCCCTCTCCTCTCTCTCTCTATGTCCCCCCCCCTCTCTCTCTCTCTATGTCCCCCCCTCTCCTCTCTCTCTCTATGTCCCCTCCTCTCTCTCTCTATGTCCCCCCCCTCTCTCTCTATGTCCCCCCTCTCTCTCTCTCTCTATGTCCCCCCCTCTCCTCTCTCTCTCTATGTCCCCCCCCTCTCCTCTCTCTCTCTATGTCCCCCCCTCTCTCTCTCTCTCTATGTCCCCCCCTCTCCTCTCTCTCTCTATGTCCCCCCTCTCTCTCTCTCTCTATGTCCCCCCCTCTCCTCTCTCTCTCTATGTCCCCCCCTCTCCTCTCTCTCTCTATGTCCCCCCCCTCCTCTCTCTCTCTATGTCCCCCCCCCTCCTCTCTCTCTCTATGTCCCCCTCTCTCTCTCTCTATGTCCCCCCCCCCCCCCTTCTCTCTTCCCAGTACGTTCTGCTGGTTTCACACGAGTGGTAAAAGGCGAGTGGCACTTCTTCCAGGTAATTTGAGAGTTGTGAAGTGAGT
This sequence comes from Brachyhypopomus gauderio, assembly GCF_052324685.1. Classification (NCBI taxonomy): domain Eukaryota; kingdom Metazoa; phylum Chordata; class Actinopteri; order Gymnotiformes; family Hypopomidae; genus Brachyhypopomus; species Brachyhypopomus gauderio. The sequence continues at coordinate 34,125,532 of NC_135213.1, read as the reverse complement.
GGGATCAGGGGTGGGAAACCCAGAATACAGGAATAGAGAAACCCAGAATACAGGAAGAGAGAAACCCAGAAGAGAGAAACCCAGAATACAGGAAGAGAGAAACCCAGAAGAGAGAAACCCAGAATACAGGAAGAGAGAAACCCAGAATACAGGAAGAGAGAAACCCAGAATACAGGAAGAGAGAAACACAGAATACAGGAAGAGAGAAACCCAGAATACAGGAAGAGAGAAACCCAGAATACAGGAAGAGAGAAACCCAGAATACAAGAAGAGAGAAACACAGAATACAAGAAGAGAGAAACCCAAAATACAAGAAGAGAGAAACACAGAATACAGGAAGAGAGAAACCTAGAATACAGGAAGAGAGAAACCCAGAATACAGGAAGAGAGAAACCCAGAATACAAGAAGAGAGAAACCCAGAATACAGGAAGAGAGAAACCCAGAATACAGGAAGAGAGAAACCCAGAATACAGGAAGAGAGAAACACAGACAGAAGGAAGAGAGAAACCCAGAATACAGGAAGAGAGAAACACAGAATACAAGAAGAGAGAAACCCAGACTACAAGAAGAGAGAAACCCAGACTACAGGAAGAGAGAAACACAGACAGAAGGAAGAGAGAAACCCAGAATACAGTAAGAGAGAAACACAGACTACAGTAAGAGAGAAACACAGACTACAGGAAGAGAGAAACACAGACTGAAGGAAGAGAGAAACACAGACTACAAGAAGAGAGAAACCCAGACTAAAGATTGTGTGTGTGTGTGTGTGTGTGTGTGTGTGTGTGTGTGTGTGTGTGTGTGTTAGTGTGTGTGTGTTAGTGTATGTGTGTGTGTGTGTGTGTGTGTAAGAGATATGTGCGTGTGTGTGTTTGTGTGTGTGTGTGTGTGTGTGTGTCTGTAAGAGATGTGTGTGTGTGTGTGTGTGTGTGTGTGTAAGAGATATATGTGTGTGGGTGTGTGTGTGTGTGTGTGTTAGTGTGTGTGTGTTAGTGTGTGTGTGTGTCTCTGTGAGATGTCTCTGTGTATATAAGAGAGTGAGAGTGTTCAAAATCAGTGTTCCTGATGAATAAGCAGTGTTGGGAGGTTTAATGATCTTTCTCTCCTCAAGACCTTTAAATTATCAACCTTCACTTAAATTCATCAACTTTATATCAACATAGCAGGTGTGTGTGTTCCTGTTTGTGTGTGTGTGAACATACATAGTAAGATGTTAATATAATCTAATATAATAATATTTTGGCATTTGTGAATTTCTCATTCTCTCTCTCTCTTTCTCTCTCATTTTCTCTCCCTTCCATTTTCTCTTATTCTCTCTGTTCCGCTCCCTCCTCTTTTCTCTTTTAAAAATAAAAGACAGAGATTAAATCAATTTTTCATTGTCACCAAATTCCTGGCTCAGCTCTGCCTGTGACAAAAGTGTAAGAGATGTGTTTACACTGACCACCACAACCAGCAAAAAACAGGGGAGAGGAGGGAGGGGGGGAGAGGGGAGGGGAGGGGAGGAGAGGGGTGGAGAGGAGGGAGGGGGGGGAGAGGGGGAGAGAGAGGGAAGGGGGGGATGAGAGAGGGGAGGGGAGGGGAGAGAGGAGAGGTGTGGAGAGGAGAGGTGTGGAGAGGGGAGGGGTGGAGAGGGGAGGGGAGAGAGGGGAGGGGAGGGGTGGAGAGGGGAGGGGAGTGAGGAGAGGAGAGGCGTAGAGAGGAGGGGAGAGGGGATGGGAGAGAGAGGGAGGAGAGAGAGGAGAGGGGAGAGAGAGGAGGGGTGGAGAGGGGAGGGGAGAGAGGGGATGGGAGAGGTGGGGAGGGGAGAGAGGGGAGGAAAAGTTGCAAGAGATTCTTGAAACGGAGAGAGGACAAAATGAGATGGTTGTACTTGCAGGAGAAGAGGAGCAGTTATTGAAATGGATTGTGTGTTGGAAACAGAGGTTTGGGGAAATAATACGTCCTCCTGGGCATTGTGGGTAATGGTATAATTGGGGGTGAGGGTGGAGGAGGAGCATGTGCATGGTTGGGTGTGTGTGTGTGTGTGTTATGTGTGTACAGCATAATTACTGTATGCTTGAGTCTGTGTGTGTGTGCGTATTGTATTTCTACTGCTTACAGGTATCTACTTATCTCAATTAAGCTAATTGTTTTGATTTTATCAGTGTTTGGTATAAGAACAGGGACAGGGTGTTTGGTGTAGGGACATGGTGCCTGGTATAAAAACAGTATATGGTGTAGGAACAGGGTGTTTTGTGTAGGGGCAGACTGTTGGTGTAAGGACAGAGTGATTGGTGTAGAGACAGAGTGTTTGACATAAGAGTTTGACAGAGTGCTTGGTATAGGGACATTGTGTATAGTGTAGGGACAGGGTGTTTGGTATAGAGACATAGTGTATAGAGTAGGGACAGGGTGTTTGGTATAGGGACATAATATATAGTGTAGGGACAGGGTGTTTGGTATAGGGACATAGTGTATAGTGTAGGGACAGAGTTTGGTATAGGGACATAGTGTATAGTGTAGGGACAAGGTGTTTGGTATAGGGTCATAGTGTATAGTGTAGGGGCAGAGTGTTTGGTATAGGGACATAGTGTACAGTGTAGAGACAGGGTGTTTGGTATAGGGACGTAGTGTATGGTGTAGGGACAGGGTGTTTGGTATAGGGACATAGTGTATAGTGTAGGGACAGGATGGTTGGTATAGGGACATTGTGTATAGTGTAGGGACAGGGTGTTTGGTATAGGGACGTAGTGTATAGTGTAGGGACAGGGTGTTTGGTATAGGGACACAGTATATAGTGTAGGGACAGGGTGTTTGGTATAGGGACACAGTATATAGTGTAGGGACAGGGTATTTGGTATAGGGACACAGTAGGCCTATATAGTGTAGGGACAGGGTGTTTGGTATAGGGACACAGTATATAGTGTAGGGACAGGGTGTTTGGTCTCGGTCCCATCAAACGTAACATTCCTTACACCAGCTAGGTCCATCCAGAAACCACTCCAGTCAGTGTTCTCATTAGGCATTTTCCACTCATCCCATATTAGATTCCATGTAGTCATTGAATAATTCACAAATGTTACTCAATAATATGTCTTTATATTCATAATTTTGTAATAAGCTGGGAGTGTATGAGGTTAATTACTGCTGCCCTTTGGGAAGTCTGTGGCGCTTCTGATATGCTCAGAGATAAAGACTTGCTGCTCAGTCTTCACAGTAGAGGGCTAATGCTAACCCTAACGGTAACCCAGTCTTCACAGTAGAGGACTAACGCTTATCCTAACGCTAACCCAGTCTTCACAGTAGAGGGCCAGTGATGGCTTAGTTACCTTGAAAAAGTAATCCGATTACAGATTACTGATTACTCCTTTAAAAAGTAACTTAGTTACATTACTGATTACTTGATTTTAAAAATAACTACGTTAGATTATAAGTTACTTTAGTAGTTATATTCAGCAGTTTTTCCAATACTCACTTTATTGGAAATGCATTTTAACAGTAATAATGTATCTCCTGACATTTAATAATGTATCTCCTGACAATATATTTGTAAATGTAATACAAGCGAACTATTCAGTCAGCTATTTGTTGTGAAATGAAATACAATTATAAGTTCAAGCGTACTTTAGCCTAAATTCCAGCACTTTTTAAACGTGGAACACAAAGCAACATTAAAATTGGTCAGGTAAATGTTCCTTCCCCTGTTATTTAAATCTTAATTATTCTACGAATATATATTTTAACTTTTGTCTTTTGAACATGTATTTTAACCATGTAATTCTTTGCAACAGTGTTTTATTTGTATTTTGTTGCTGCCTATCTTGGCCAGGACTCCCTTGAAAAAGAGATTTTAATCTCAATGGGACCTTCCTGGTTAAATAAAGTTAAATAAATAAATAAAATAATTTAGGAGTGTTTCTTTACACTACCACATATCGTTACGGAGAACACTGCACAGAATGACGTGAACGCGTTCACGCTCTCACAGGATCGCACGCTTCAGTCAGACACAAAAGTATAACATCCTGGGCATGTCACCTCCCTATCTATGTAACTTATTAAAATTGTCACCCAACGCTTATAATACTCGTTCGGCGCAACTCATTACACTGAAAATCCCTAAAACAAACACAGTATTTGGTTCATCGTCATTTCAATCTGCAGCTGCCAGAGACTGGAATTCCCTGCAAAAATCATTACAGATTAGTATTTTTATATCCATGTCCACTTTTAAAAATGTTATTGCGAATGTCCTTACTGAATGTTGCAACTGTAGTGTCTAATCATCTTATAATGTTTATTTATTGTTTGTTTTATATTATTGTCTGCTTGTAATGTATGTTCTTCAAGAGGCTGTGCCTCTTGCCAGGCTGCCATTGCAAATAAGAAAGCTGTTCTTAATGATTTGCCTGGTTAAATAAAGGTTAAAATAAAAAAATAAAAAATAAATAACTGAGCCAGGAAGAAAGAAATATACATTCTTACTAAGGAAAATAAAAATAGTAACACACAGTTACTTGGATAAGTAACTTTAATCTGATTACTGGACTGGAAATAGTAACTCGTTATATTACTCGTTGCTGAAAAAAGTGGTAAGATTACAGTAACGCGTTACTAAGTAACGTGTTACTGACATCACTGTAGAGGGCTAGTGCTAACCCAGTCGTCACAGTAGAGGGCTAACACTAACACTAACATTAACCCTAACCTAACACTAACACTAACCATGGAGGTTTTTAGGCCAACCAAGCAGGAGCAGACCAACAAAAATCAAAGAACGACCAAATGACCTTCATCACCTGCTTTCTAGAACTTGCAAATGGCCTCAGGTCCTTAGGTCAGCTCCTCCCATTAGACATTCAGAAACAGTCACACACAGCTGTTGGCGCAGGCGGAGTGTCTCCACACACTGCTTTATGATCCGTGAGGTATATGGAACAACAAAAGCACTTACAGGACAACGGTGACCACCCAGGGCATTCAGTGCATGGGCCATAAGTGTCTCAAGATACACACACACACACACACACACACAAAGACACAGAACACATACACACACATTCACACATGCATGGTCACACACAGATTCTCATCTCACACCTTGTGTCCTCTCAGTGACCCTGTGCTGTATTAGTGAGGTGTGACTGCTTCACACTGGCTGTGTCTGGGTGTGTGTCCATGTGTGTGTGTGTGTGTAGATGTGTGTGATTTTCCAGGAGCTAAATGACAGCACTCTGTATCCCACAGCAGGATTGCACAGACAGAGACCATCAGGGTGTCCAGAATATGACAAACTAAAGTGTGAGGACAATCTTTCCCCTACATGCTCTTTATCTCTGCAGGGGAATTATGGGTAGTGTAGTTAACCTTCCTAAAGTCAGAAAGAGTGCAGGCATTTCTAGCCCTAGTCCTGACCCTGGCCCCAGTCCTGACCCCAGTCCTTGTACTAATCTCTGCCTCAGTTCCAACCCTAAACCTGGGTTATATCTATTCTAACCCTATCCATGGTTGTACAAATTTTAACTCCAACCCTATTCTAACCCTAACCCTAACCCCAGGGCCGGCGTGGGCCCCTTTTTCAGCCCGGGAGTTTCATGCCCAAATCTGGCCCAAAATTATTTTTCCCTCCCAATCGGCCCAAACTAGACATTGACATTAGCCGGCCCATCGGGAATCCTCCCGAGTCTCCCGATTAGCCACTCCGGCTCTGCCTAACCCTAACCTTGGTTGTACTATTCACACAAAGAGAAGATTTTTTTTCAATAATAAGCATTATAGAGAGATTTTCCAGTATTTTTAAACCTATTGAAATGGAGGAAGTTGGCATAACACACAAATTCTGTATAAATTCAGATTACAATAACCATTCAACTACCATAAAAACATAACGAGTAATTCAAACGTCTTGGATATTCTTAACGCTCTCACACTCTTTGATCTCTGATACTGATCTCTGACACTGATCTCGCACACTCTGATCTCGGACACTCTGATCTCGTACACTCTGATCTCGTACACTCTGATCTCAGACACTCTTTGATCTCTGACAAATTTTGATCTCTTGGTCTCTTTGATCTCTGACACTCTTTTTGATTGCTTACACTCGTTTTGATCTCCAACTCTCATTTTGATCTCTTACACTCTTTTGATCTTTTGGACACTCTTTTGATCTTTTGGACACTCTTTGATCTCTCTGACACGTGTGCCATTGGAACTGTATGTGGTGTTTGGTTTGTAGACCTCACTTTCTTACACTCTCACTTTCTGTCTGTCTGCCAGTAGCTGCTGTGGTAGAAACATACAACACCATGGAATGAATGTTATGATTTAAACATCTACTTTTTCATATACAAACTGGTTCCTCCTCCAATTAATGTAGTAGCGCTTTGATTGCACGGCTGATGAAGGACCTCTGTCCAAAACATTCTGTTGCTCTGGACATTTTTTTATATCTCTCTCTCTCTCTCTCTCTCTCTCTCTCTCTCTCTCTCTCTCTCTCTCTCTCTCTCTCTCTCTCTCCAGGTATCTCCTACCTGTGATGAGGTGTTGGTCAATGGGAAGGAGATGAGAGGACGTGTCTCTCTCCAGGTCAATTTTACATACTTGTATATGAGCAGCCAGTTGGAACTCACTGTCTGGGTGCCACGGTTACCGCTCCAGATTGACGTCTCTGATGTGGAGTTGAGCCAAGTCAAAGGGTGGAGGGTCCCCATTAGCACCAACAACAGGTATGTGTGTGTGTGCATTAGAGGTACATGTGTGTGCATTAGAGGTACGTGTGTGTGCGTATTTGAGGTACGTGTGTGTGCATTAGAGGTACGTGTGTGTGTGTGTATTAGAGGTACGTGTGTGTGCATTAGAGGTACGTGTGTGTGCGTATTTGAGGTATGTGTATGTGTATTAGAGGTACATGTGTGTGTGCATTAGAGGTACGTGTGTGCGTATTAGAGGTACATGTGTGTGCATTAGAGGTACGTGTGTGTGCGTATTTGAGGTATGTGTATGTGTATTAGAGGTACATGTGTGTGTGCATTAGAGGTACGTGTGTGTGCATTAGAGGTACGTGTGTGTGCGTATTTGAGGTATGTGTATGTGTATTAGAGGTACATGTGTGTGTGCATTAGAGGTACGTGTGTGTGTATTAGAGGTACATGTGTGTGCATTAGAGGTATGTGTGTGCGTATTTGAGGTATGTGTATGTGTATTAGAGGCATGTGTGTGTGCGCATTAGAGGTACGTGTGTGTGCGCATTAGAGGTACATGTGTGTGCGTATTTGAGGTATGTGTATGTGTATTAGAGGTATGTGTGTGTGCGCATTACAGGTATGTGTGTATGTGTATTAGAGGTATGTGTGTGTGCGCATTAGAGGTACGTGTGTGTGCGCATTAGAGGTACATGTGTGTGCGTATTTGAGGTATGTGTATGTGTATTAGAGGTACATGTGTGTGCGTATTTGAGGTATGTGTATGTGTATTAGAGGTATGTGTGTGTGCGCATTACAGGTGTGTGTGTGTGCATTAGAGGTACGTGTGTGTGCGCATTAGAGGTATGTGTGTGTGCGCGCATTACAGGTACGTGTGTGTGTGCATTAGAGGTACGTGTGTGTGCGTATTTGAGGTATGTGTATTAGAGGTACATGTGTGTGCGTATTTGAGGTATGTGTATGTGTATTAGAGGTATGTGTGTGTGCGCATTACAGGTATGTGTGTGTGTGCATTAGAGGTACGTGTGTTTGCATATTAGAGGTACATGTGTGTGCATTAGAGGTGCGTGTCTATACATATTGGAGGTACGTGTTTGTGTGCATTAGGGGTACGTGTGTGTGTGTGTGTGTGTGTGTGTGTGTGTGTGTGTGTGTGTGTGTGTGTGTGTGTGTGTGTGTGTGTGTGTATCAGCGGTACGTATGTGTGCACATTAGAGGTACCTGTATGCGTATTAAAGGTACCTGTGTGTGCATTAGAGGTACGTGTGTGTGTGTATTAGAGGTATGTGTGTGTGTGTGTATTAGAGGTATGTGTGTGTGTGTGTATTAGAGGTACATGTGTGTGCATTAGAGGTACGTGTGTGTGTGTATTAGAGATACGTGTGTGTGCGTATTAGACGTACATGTGTGTGCATTAGATATACGTGTCTATACGTGTCCTATTGGAGGTACGTGTGTGTGTATGTGTGTATTAGAGGTACGTGTGTGTGTGTATCAGCAGTACGTATGTGTGCACATTAGAGGTACCTGTATGCGTAGCAGAGGTACTTGTGTGTGCATTAGAAGTACGTGTGTGAGCATATTAGAGGTATATGTATGTGTGTATTAGAGGTACGTGTGTGTGCTGTATTTGTATTTTTAATCTAGGGTTAGGGTTACTTGTAAACTAAAAGTTGCACTTGTATTTTTGATGTGAGAACTTGAAACCTAAAATTTGCACTTGTATTTTTGATGTGAGAACTTGAAACCTAAAATTTGCACTTGTATTTTTGATGTGAGAGCTTGTGAACTAAAATTTGCCCTTGTGTTTTTGATGTGAGAACAAAATAATATATAATAGAACATAATAGAATAAAAATCTGATCGTGAATGTTAATAATTTACTTGTGGAAAATGTACACATATTTAGTACAACTTCAAATCTGCCTGCTTTTGGGGGTGGGCGGGGCAGTGGGGGTGAGCCATAAATCGTGACTAAGAATCAGAAGGGCTATTCTAAAAAAAAAAATCTTGACTAAGAGAAATGAACCCTGATCAATCTTCGTCAAAGATGGCACACCGAACAATGGTACATTTATTTAATAATACTGCAAACATGGTAAACATAATCAAGTCATCAATATTAAAATAAGATGGAGAAAGTCACTTGATGAAAATGAAAACTTGAGTTGTACGTCATTATGACTAAAACTGCTAGCTATGCCAAGATTGCCCAGACACATTATAATAGAGATGGCCTGTCTAAATGTGAAGGGTAGCTAAGCAGCTGGCAAAGATAACACACTAGCTAGCTAACTGTACCTCAGAGATCACCAGCTCTGACCTTAGCGATCAGCCTTCATGCAGAGTTCAGTACCAACGCACACTTGTAGTGTTCAGATTTGCAGTCACTTTAATGAATATGAGCTAGATTAGGTTAAGCACAGAACTGGTAGGAAGGTGCCTCATTAAGAATAACCACTGCTGTAGGCCAACAGTAATAGACAGCGCTCTAGCTAAATACATTTAAATATGCTTGCTATAAAGGCAGTATTTCTATTAACTTGAAAATAAAGCCATATTAGTTTTATAGGTGTAACAGTCCACATATCGCTAGTTATCTTTTATTTTTAGAGGAAACTTAAAATTACTGATTTCGTAAAGCAGCCCTGCAGAAGTTCATACTAGTTGGTGATCACTGACCTACAGTTAGCTAGCTAGTTTGTTTTTTTGGTTAACGAGCTGGTTAGCTACACTTCACATTTTCTTAGACAGGCCAACTCTGTTAACATTCTGTCTAACATTCGCTCTTAGATTTTTACTCTACAAGTTCTCACATCAAAAATACAAGTTCTCAAATCAGGTCCTTCAAGCTCTTAGGTTTTCCTACATATGATAGGTTTTCCCCATATCATACATCCTTCCACAAATATTTTACACACAGCCATTTAGGTAATAGTGAGTCCACAGATACCACATTCCCTACTGGAGCGAAATAGAGGTGTGTGTGTGTGTGTGTGTGTGTGTGTGTGTGTGTGTGTGTGTGTGTGTGTGTGTGTGTGTGTGTGTGTGTGTGTGTGTTGCACTTACTAGCAGCCTTCGTTCTGTCTGCTGGGCCCATTTTTCAATTTGGCCAATTTCTGTCTCTCTGTGCCTCTAAAGACATCATTGTCGTCTCACACACACATACAGATGCACTCACACACACACACACACACACGGACACACATGCACACAGAGCTCTATGCAATGTTGAATGAACATGCAGCTAGAACAGTGGTTGGGGTAAGATGAGGAGTATTGACAGGTCAACATGGGGGTGGACAAAACTGTCCATTATATGGGGTGAACTAACACTGTGTCCATTATATAGGGCTGGACAAACACTGTGGCCATTACATAGGGTGGACAAACACTGTGTCCATTATATAGGGCAAACTAACACTGTGTCCATTATATGGGGCGGACAAACACTGTGTCAATTATATGAGATGGACAAACACTGTGTCCATTATATATGGTGGACAAACACTGTGTCCATTATATAGGGCTGAACAAACACTGTGCCCATTATATGGGGCGGACAAACACTGTCAATTATATGGGATGGACAAACACTGTGTCCATTATATAGGGCTGGACAAACACTGTGTTCATTATATGGGGTGGACAAACACTGTGCCCATTATATGGGGTGGACAAACACTATGTCAATTATATGGGATAGACAAACACTGTGTCCATTATATAGGGTGGACAAACACTGTGTCTATTATATGGGGTGGACAAACACTGTGTCCATTATATAGGGCTGGACAAACACTGTGTCCATTATATGGGGTGGACAAACACTATGTCAATTATATGGGGTGGACAAACACTGTGTCCATTATATGAGGTGGACAAACACTATGTCAATTATATGGGGTGGACAAACACTGTCAATTATATGGGGTGGATAAACACTATGTCAATTATATGGGGTGGACAGTGTGTCCATTGTAAGGGGTGGACACATTGCTTGTAAGATAATAAAGCAGTCCTCTGCATCTTCTACAGGTGCCCTGTTCAGAGAGTAAGGTAGGGTCAGTAAAAATAGGAATTAACATGCAATTATTTACACAATCAATAAGCCATTGATCAAATGCATTTCCCAGGGCAATGCTCCTGTGTGGAAATGTTACTCCTGTGTATAAGAGTTGTTTATATGTGTAAGTCTTGTTTCTGTATGTAAGTGTTGCTCCTGTGTGTAAGTGTTACTCCTATGTGTTACTCCTGTGTGTAAGTGTTGTTTCTCTGTGTAATTGTTGTTTCTGTATGTAAGTGTTGCTCCTATGTGTAAGTGTTGTTTATGTGTGTTAATCCTATATGTAAGTGTTGCTCCTGTGTTTAAGTGTTACTCCTGTATGTAAGTGTTACTCCTGTATGTAAGTGTTGCTCCTGTGTGTAAGTGTTACTCCTGTATGTAAGTGTTGCCCCTGTTTGTAAGTGTTACTCCTGTATGTAAGTGTTGTTTCTGTGTATGTTTTGCTCCTGTGTGTAAGTGTTGTTTCTCTGTGTAAGTGTTGCTCCTGTGTGTAAGTGTTACTCCTGTGTGTAAGTGTTGCTCCTGTGTGTAATGTTACTCATGTGTGTAAGTGTTGCTCATGTGTGTAAGTGTTGCTCCTCTGTGTAAGTGTTGTTTCTCTGTGTAAGTGTTGCTCCTGTGTGTAAGTGTTGCTCCTGTGTGTAAGTGTTGCTCATGTGTGTAAGTGTTGTTCATGTGTGTAAGTGTTGTTTCTGTGTGTAGGTGTTACTACTGTGTGTAAGTGTTACTTCTGTGTGTAAGTGTTGCTCATGTGTGTAAGTGTTGTTCATGTGTGTAAGTGTTGTTTCTGTGTGTAAGTGTTACTCCTGTGTGTAAGTGTTGTTCATGTGTGTAAGTGTTGTTTCTGTGTGTAAGTGTTACTCCTGTGTGTAAGTGTTGCTTATGTGTGTAAGTGTTGTTTCTGTGTGTAAGTGTTACTCCTGTGTGTAAGTGTTGTTTCTCTGTGTAAGTGTTGCTCCTGTGTGTAAGTGTTGTTCATGTGTGTAAGTGTTGTTCATGTGTGTAAGTGTTGTTTCTGTGTGTAGGTGTTACTACTGTGTGTAAGTGTTACTCCTTTGTGTAAGTGTTGTTTCTCTGTGTAAGTGTTGCTCCTGTGTGTAAGTGTTGCTCCTGTGTGTAAGTGTTGCTCATGTGTGTAAGTGTTGCTCATGTGTGTAAGTGTTGTTTCTGTGTGTAGGTGTTACTACTGTGTGTAAGTGTTACTTCTGTGTGTAAGTGTTGCTCATGTGTGTAAGTGTTGCTCATGTGTGTAAGTGTTGTTTCTGTGTGTAAGTGTTACTCCTGTGTGTAAGTGTTACTCCTGTGTGTGTTGTTTCTGTGTGTAAGTGTTGTTTATGTGTGTAAGTGTTACTCCTGTGTGTAAGTGTTGTTTCTGTGTGTAAGTGTTACTCCTGTGTGTAAGTGTTACTCCTGTGTGTAAGTGTTACTCCTGTGTGTAAGTGTTGCTCATGTCTGTAAGTTTTACTCCTGTGTGTAAGTGTTGCTCATGTGTGTAAGTGTTGTTTCTGTGTGTAAGTGTTGTTTCTGTGTGTAAGTGTTGTTTCTGTGTGTAAGTGTTGCTCATGTCTGTAAGTTTTACTCCTGTGTGTGTTGCTCATGTGTGTAAGTGTTGTTTCTGTGTGTAAGTGTTGTTCATGTGTGTAGGTGTTGTTTCTGTGTGTAAGTGTTACTACTGTGTGTAAGTGTTGTTTCTGTGTGTAAGTGTTACTCCTGTGTGTAAGTATTGTTCATGTGTGTAAGTGTTGTTTCTGTGTGTAAGTGTTACTCCTGTGTGTAAGTGTTGTTCATGTCTGTAAGTGTTGTTTCTGTGTGTAAGTGTTACTCCTGTGTGTAAGTGTTGTTTCTGTGTGTAAGTGTTACTCCTGTGTGTAAGTGTTGCTCATGTGTGTAAGTGTTGTTTCTCTGTGTTATTGTTTTTGACTGCTTCCCATTTGATTTCTTTTCTCTGCATGTTGATGTTGGTGATGTTAAAATGTTAGAACGGTAGAATGTTTATTTATGTGAATGTGTGTGTTTCACATATGTGTTTGTGCACATGTGAATGTGCATGTGTGTGTGTGTGTGTGTGTTTCCTGTACCCCTAGGATTGCATCATGAGTGTATGATTGTTAAAATGTGCACCTCTATCTCTAGGCCCACGCGGGACAGTGAGGATGAGGATGACGATGACCGGAGAGGAAGAGGCTGTACACTGCAGTATCAGTATGCGCTCGTGCGTGTACTCACACATTTTGTGGCAGAGCTAAGTGAACCTGGTGGAGAGCTTGTCCACATGCTAGGATCTGATTGGTCAGCTGACATCACCGACCTGGTGTTGGACTTCCTGAAGGTGGAGGATGAGAGAATCGCTCGATTGGTGGAAGGCAGAGTGTTAATGGGGAGAGACCTGGGAATCACTACCATACAGGTATAAACACACACACACACGCGCGCACACACACACACACACACACACACACACACACACACACACACACACACACACACACGTGAGCACACACACACCTGCACACATGCACAGGCAAGCGCACACAAGCACACACACAGGAGCACACGCACACATGAGCACACAAACACACAGGAGTATATACACACATAAGCACACACACACACACGAAAATGTGTGTGTGCGGTGTGTGCGTGTGTGTGTGTGAGTGTGTGTGTTTGTGTGTGTGTGTGTGTGCGGTGTGTGCGGTGTGTGCGTGTGTGTGTGTGTGTGTGTGGTGTGTGCGTGTGTGTGTGTGTGTGTGTGTGTGTGTGTGTGTGTGTGTCTGTGTGTGTGAACTCAATATGACATGCTGTGCTACTGCTAGTTCGACACCATGAGAATTCTCCTGTCAGAGATCCAACACGTAGTTTAACGCTCTGCTCCTCAGAAGGACGGACAGTGTCTGGAGTTCTTCTCTCTCTTCTCTCTTTGTTTTGCACACTCCCTCCCAACAGCATTTCTTTGTCAGTGTTCTAGTGTGGAGGGATGGTGACGGTATGTAGAGAAAACAGTGTGACTTCAACAACACCGTTGACCTTCCAGGTCTCGGCGTCACCGTACTCAAACTCCACAGTCAATCCTGTGATACACACATAACCCCGAAGGCCTTTCACAGTTGTCTTTTGGTCTTGGGTGTGTCCACGTGCAGGTGATTTCTCCTCTCTCTGACTCTATCCTGGCGGAGAAGACCATCACGGTCCTGGATGACAAGGTGAGCATTACGGAGCTGGGGGTGCAGCTGGTGGCCACGCTGAACCTCTCATTGCAGCCCAGCGCCTCCCACAGCAGGGCCCTGTACGTCACCACCACTGCCCAGCACCACCTCCACACGCCCAAGCAGGTACGCAGAGACACGTTACCCACTTGATTCGTTTGTTTTGTGCTTTGTCGCCGAGTCTGTGTGAAGAGCCTGTGGTCTGAGGAGCGTGCATGAAGTGAGGACACACTTCATCTGATCCTTTAGCTCCCCAACCCTGGGTTAGGGGTTAGGGTTTAGGGGTTAGGGTTTAGGGTTAGGGTTAATCTGACTTCCTCACTCTCTTTTTCTGTTCCTCCCACACAGGAAGCTGTGATCAGCGCGTGGATTCAGTACAGCGACGGCTCCGTGACGCCTCTTGACATTTACGACCCCAAAGATTTCACTCTCACTGCCGTCTCCCTGGACGAGAGCGTTGTTTCGGCCTATCAGGATCACCCGCAACACTGGCCTGTGGTGGTGGCAGAGGGCGAAGGTCAAGGGGCACTAGTGCGTGTGGAGATGGTGATCTCTGAACCTTGCCAGAAGTCCAAGAGGAAGAGCGTGCTGGCGATGGGTGTAGGCGTTGTTCAGGTGACATTCGGTCAGGACCACGTTGGCCAGAAGACACGGACGGCGGAGGAGGGAGCTGGAAGCCCCCTGGATAACAGCACCAGCGAGCAGAGGCAGAAGGTTCTAGAACAGGACAAGAGCAGTGGTTCTGATGGCTGGAA